>NC_056747.1:161920781-161990781 GCF_019279795.1 Protopterus annectens | reverse complement strand
CATGCCATATACTGGCTAGTTACACAACTCCCTCTTGGCTCTATGACAAAAGAAAGCCACAATGCCTATCTACAGGAACAAGAATCACTCAGTATTAACTCATTCACTCCAATGGAGCTCAGGAAGTTTGCACTACAACTTCCAGAGGATGGAGCCCAAGCCCTTTGACAATCAAATTATGTCCTCACATTTCAAACAAATGTTCATATCTCTCGAACCACAGGGGTTACAAAAGTATAAATGGCAAACTCTTCAGCACAAACTATTTTTATAGTGGTAGCATTTTTTAGGTTCTAGGTCTTGTTTTTGTAAGTCACAGCAAATGCAGTAACTTGCACGTGTAATATTTTGTAAACTTACAGCATCTCAGCAAACACTCGAGTTAAACACATGCTGTCAGTAGCATTTTATTCATCTAACAGAGCTTTCATGAGGCAAATGACATCTGTGTGTTACAATTTAATTTTTTTCTAAATATAATAAGCAAGTATCTATATAAATGAATATCATGAAAACAGCAGTTAATATCTATTTACCTGCACTAGACAAATCGGTTAGTTATTAATGCAGCTGACTTTGCCACTCTGTAAAGCTTTAAGAATAAATATTTTAAAACCTTGTACACAGCACGGTTTTGGATTTATTGATGCAAATATGAACAAGGAATATTTGACAACCACAGGAGTCAGTACAAGTTAACTGCAAATGCACTTGGAGGCGTCACTCGGATGTCATGAGTTAAACTCAACACCATTTTCCTAGATGATCTATACTATCCAACTACAGACTGTGCACTAATGGTAGTGTAGGTTTCTCAAAGAGATGCTCTGACTTTGTCAATACAAATGCCCTGGAACAATTCAAGTATACACTGGGGAGTAACATCTTTATCTTGGCCTTGCTAATATGGGAACATCTTGCACAATCCCTTGCATACCTTCATCACTTGCAAAGTCTGGCCATAAAGCAGTCGCCTTTGAAGTAAAACAAACTAGAGATCCCTTCCACCCAAGGTACCTTTAGAAACATCAAGGATAAGCTACATACTCAAGTCAAACTGGCAAGCTTCAAATCCCCACCAAACCCACTTAACTCCACTGAGTAACCTGGGACTCTGACCGTTTGGCATCTACTTCTCAGAGGTCCAGGCAAAGACAAAAGGCCTGTGGCTGACCAAGTTTGCAGACGACTAAGTTGGGTGCGGTCATTGACTCCCCCAACGATGTTAACATACTACAAGAGGGTCTCACAGCAGCAACTGACTGATGCCAAAGTCATGGTCTCAAGTTAAACGCAAATAAATGTATTATCATACCACTCGACAAAAACACAGCCCCTACTGAAAACCACATCAATGGCCACCCCCCCTTCTCAAGGACACAACCTGTGGTGAGAGACCTGGGTACTCAGGTTGACAACAATCTCGCATTCAACCATCCTGTGCAGAGGTCAAAAAGGCCTTTTACTTGGTTCATCTCACAAATAAAGGGAATGCATCTAGAAAAACGGAGGTTATTATCTCTGTACTCTTCCCTCAATTGGCCAATAATTGAGTAACGCCCCATTTGGTATGTACCTCTCCAAACATCTGCACCAACTGGAAAGGCCACAGAAATAGCTCACAAACAGAATCCATGGCTTCCAACATCTGTCCTATGCAGACAATCACTATCACTCTACTTGGCATCGTACAGACTACTCAAAGGTGATCTGTGTTGCTCCTACAAGGCAATCTCAGACCCTGCCCTATCGGAGATGCTCCATATCTTAAGTCTAACTCCTGGCACATTACCCACTCGAAAGGCCTAAATCTAATATACGCCATCAACAAAACCTGCTGGGGAGACAGGTTCGTCTTCTAGAGACTGCCCCGACTCTGGAATAGACTTCCCATACACGTCAGAGTACCTCACTGACCCTCTTCAAGTGCAACCTTGATGAATGGATGGGAAACCACAAATTTGTCCCAGGGGTTTCACCCGTGTCCCTCACTGACAGGGGTGACAGGTGCTGACTGAAGTTTCTTTTTTGGGGATAAACTCTTGGCTAGACTTGTAAGGGTCTCAGGGTCATTAGCCTAATAACCTCCTATAAATATGCAGAAATGTGTGCCACCACACTATACCAGCATGCAAACAGCTGCATACATGCAGTTGAACCCCATAGGAACTAGTGCAGGACAAACTCCAGGAACAAACCCACATGGTGGAACCATCATAACAACAAGCTTTACAATAAAAAAGGAAATGAATTTTGACCAAAAGTAAGAAAAGTAATTCCCAGAATGTCCTCGTCACTGAAATAAACACAGGAGCTTAATAAAATCCACTAAAGCCACGTTTAAGGCTAGAACTACCACCCAAATCAAGGACAATCACAAGGTAATTTTTGTTTATGTTCGTAATCTCAAAAGCACAACGCAGCAATGTGCTGATTGTGAATGAAGATGTAAGCTAACTTACTGGCCAAGAAAGAAGAACACAAAGTTAAATTCAGAAATAAATAAAAAAAAAAAAAAAAAAAAAGAGCAAAACTGCAGGCACACTTGGTTTTACAAACTCAAAAATAAAAATAAAAAAAGAGAAAATGGCAGGCAACAGAGTGTGCCTGTCGTTTGCTTTCTCCTTTCCTTTTGTTATTACTGGCCAACAAGTTTAGCTCTAAATTTACACCCCCCCCCTCCGTCTGTCCCTCAAGATATACCCGAAACTGGCTCAGCTCCAGCTATCACACAAGACCAGATCCTAAAAGAGTTCTATATTACATTATCGAAGTTTCAAAACTTGGAATCTGAGATAGTCGACACCATATAATCAAAGTGTCGAAACATGGAAAATGTAATAAAAACACAACCTACAAAAACAAACCATTTAAACGCTCTAAGCAAGGAGGACAAGCCCCCCTGCGCCCCCACACCCCTGCTACTTAAATATACCAACTCTGAGATCACACTACAGTGCAGAAAAGGGAAATCTTCCCTTTCTGCACTTTACGGAGATCTCTGTTAAAAGATTTGAAGTTTCAAGTCTTCGATCATATGATGTGTTTTAAAACTATCTTCTGATATAGACCCCCCCTAAAAGTACTATCAAAAGCTAAAAATATTGCATTAATGAGTCCTGTCAATATCTCTGGATGCATTTTAAATAGTATGAAGCATGATTTAGCCACACTCACTAACACTGTTGAATTTCAGCCTCCATACAGGTTTTGTACCAAGCTAATGGATACTAGCTACAGACATTCCCCTGCATAAGAGAGAACCTTCCACAGACCCACACAATTCCAGACCCATAAGTCTGACCAACCTCATATGTAAAGCCATGGTAACAGTTACCATGGAATTAATTAGAACACAAGGATCTTCCAAAAACTGAACTCCTCTGTTTGGATTTATGAAGGGCACGTCATGCTTATTAACCTGGTGAATTTTTATGAAAAGGTCGCCAAAGCAATAGAAGGCAAAAAGTACAGTTTTGTACCTACCATAAATGTAGATGTTCGAAGATCCACATTGCTGCAGTCATAACCTGTGGGTAGTCCGCTGTCCTCGGTCGGCCCGAATACCAAAGTGTTAGGCTGGCGTCGGTCATGGTCGCCCAGATCTGACGTCAGTACGCAGTGGTACAAAAGCGCATGACCGACGCCATATCCTCAGTCTTTCTTGCCCCAGATGTCAGAAGGCCTAAAAAAGAAAGGCCATAGCCAAAAACAGAAAATACCTAATCACCAACGTAGAAACAATAGTTACCCCACAAACCACACAACCACCCCAAACTACAGAGGGGAAGGAGGGAGGGTAAATTGGACTGCAGCAATGTGGATCTTCGAACATCTACATTTATGGTAGGTACAAAACTGTACTATGTTCTTCATCTCACATTGCTGCAGTCGTAACCTGTGGGTAAAATCCCAAAGCAAAGGTAAAGGGAGGTTGGCAAAATCAGAAAGCATTAGGAGCTGCTAACATGCCCTGTAAAACTGCAGTGGCAAACCCAGCCCTAGATTTGGAATAAAGAGGGAGATGGTAATGTTTAGAAAAAGTGTGCACTGAACTCCAAGTAGCTGCCTCCAAAATATCCTTAGTAGCTACTCCTTAAAAAGCAGTAGAAGTGGCAGTCGCCCTAGTGGAATGAGGTCTGATTCCAGCCGGAACCTCCTTACCATGATGAGAATAACAAAAAGCAATACAATGGCCAATCCACTTAGAAATAGTTTGTTTTGAAACAGGTTTTCCTTGTGAACTCAAGGCAAAAGAAATGAATAACTGTTGAGACTGCCTGAACCCCTTAGTTCTGCTCAAATAATAACGCAACTGCCTGTGAATATCCAAAGAGTGCAAAATTTTTTCCCCTTTATTTTGGGGATCAGCATAAAATGTAGGCAAATGAATAGATTGGTTTAAGGCCACATTAGAAACAACATTAGGCATAAAAGTAGGGTTAGTACGCAGGGAGACCCTATCCTTATGAAATATCAGGAAGGGTTCAACTGCCATTAGAGCCTGTAATTCAGATACCCTTCTAGCAGATGTAATGGCCAACAAAAAAGCAGTCTTCCAAGACAAAAACTTCAACTCAAGTAGCTGCAGGTTCAAAAGGAGGTAAAGTGAGCTTTTCCAACACAAAATTGAGATCCCAGGAAGGAGTAGGAGCTCTCGTGGGGTCTTATGTTATTTGCCCCTCTAAGAAATTGCTTAAACAAAGGGTGAGAGAATAATGGTGGGTCACAGTCATAGTGAGCAGAAATGGCTGCAGCATGAACTTTTACAGAGGAGAAAGACAAACCCTTGTCTAATAATTCTGTAAGATACTGAAGTGAAGCACTCAAATTAGGCACTGAAACATCAAAGCTCTTTGTTTTGCTCCAAAGAAAAAATCTCCTCCCTTTATCAGCATAAACTTTCCTTGTACTAGGCCGTCTGGCCTCCAAAATGACATTCAAAACTTGTTGAGGAAGCTGCGACCCTCCAGGGTCTAAAACAGAATACGTCAGGCTGTCAGATGTAGGGACTGAATCCTGACATTGCGGAAATGATTGCTTGCCTGGGACAAAAGGTGTGGAATTGATGGCAAAGGCCAAGGAGGCTCCCGTACTAAACTCCTCAGCAGAGGGTACCAGTGCTGACGTGGCCAATCTGGAGCTATTAGAATCATGCAAGGCTTGTCCTGTCTGACCTTCAAGAGCACCTTGGGAAGGAGACGCAGAGGCGGAAAGGCATAGACGTGAAGGTTGTTCCAACTGAATAATAGAGCATCCACTTTCCAAGCTTTTGGGTGAAACAGCTTTGTGCAAAACTTTGGCAGTTGGAAATTTAGTGGAGAAGCAAACAGATCTATGTCTGGAGTCCCCCAAGCCACCGTCGACTGTTGAAATACATGAGGATCCAATTTCCACTCGTGGGGATCCACCATCTGTCTGCTCAGAACATCTGCTAAGGAGTTCTGTGCTCCTGGCAGAAACCTTGCCTGAAGAGTGAGGTGCAAACTGAGAGCAGTCTCCCACAAAATCATAGCTTGTCTGCAAAGAGGGTACGCATGGGTTCCCCCTTGCTTGTTGATGTACCACATGACTGTTGTGTTGTCTGTTTGAATCAACACCTGTCCTGGTTGAAGTAGATCCTTGAAAGCCATCAGTGCAAATTGGACTGCGAACATCTCCATGTTGATATGCAAATGTTGTAGTCTGGGAGGCCACGTGTCTTGAACCCATTTCCCATTGAAGTGTGCTCCCCAAGCCATGTCTGAGGCATCTGTCGTTAAGATCTGACTCGCCTCTGGTTGGGTCACAGAGAGTCCCTTGTTTAGGTGACATTCCTGAGCCCACCACAAAAATTCCCTTTGGATGCAAGGTATTATCTGAATGACTGTGTCCAAATCGTGGCAGTGTTGAGTCCATACGCTTTTGAGATACCATTGTAGCTTCCTCATATGCAGTTTGGCATTGGGAAGCACCAGAATACAAGATGCCATGAACCCAAAGGCCTGAAGGACCGCCCTTGCAGTCAGCCTGGACCGTAGAGATAACTGCTGGAAGTAAAGGGAAAGATTTCTTTGTTTGTCCGGGGTCAAAAACGCCATCTGAGAGGCTGTATTCAGTCTCACACCCAGAAACCACATGTCCTGAGAGGGTACTAGACTGGACTTTATTTCGTTCACAGAATACCCTAGGCACCTTAACACTGCCATAACATACTGTAGATGGTGAAGTAACTTGACTTTGTCTTGAGCAAGAATCAGGCAATCGTCCAGATAAGGATAAATTTGTATTCCCCTTAATCTTAAGAAAGCTATCACCGGAGCCAGGACCTTTGTGAACACCCTGGGCGCAGTAGATAAGCCAAAGGGCAATGCAGAGAACTGATAATGAAAAGTACCAGCCCGAAATCGCAGGAACCTCCTGCAACTGGGCCTGATAGGAATGTGAAGATAAGCCTCTGAGATCCAGAGTTACCATCCAGTGATCTTTGCCTAGCAGAGGCAGAAGCTGCTGTAAAGTTAACATCTTGAATTTTGGAATGTCCAGGTATGTGTTGAGAATAGACAAATCCAGAATTGGCCTCCAAGTGTTTCCTTTCTTTGGTATAAGAAACAGGCGAGAATAAAATCCTAGGCCTACTTCTGACGGAGGGACCCCCTGGATAGCCCCCATTTTTAAAAGTAAAGAAATCTGCTTGTGAGCCTCCAACTTTTGCTGAGGAGGAACGTCTGGCATGCCTTTGAAAGGAGGCAAATTTGAAAATAAAACTTGTAGCCTCGATCTATAATGTCCAACACCCATTTGTCCTGGGTGACAAAGCCAATTTTGCCTGAAAAGTGCCAACTTTCCTCCCAGAGGAGCTGCCAGACAGGAGGGATCTGGCAGCTGGAAATACAGGTCATTGGGTCTGTTTACGAAAAGGCTGACCCCCTGCCCTCACCTGAAGATTGTGCATGGGGAACTCCACGTCCTAGGTCTGAAAGAACCCTGAGCATGAGCTCTGCCTCTACCACGTCTAGATCTGCCCCTAGACTGTAAATCAGAAGAAGGATAAGCCCATCCCTTAGCAGGCCAATTTCTGCTAAACTTAGGGGGCTGCACCTGTAAAAATTCCTTAACTGTCTGCATGGACTTTGCTTTGTCTTCCATTTTTTTCAACACCGACTCCACAGGAGAACCAAACAGAACTTCAGATTGAAGGGGAGCGTCCAAAATTCGAGCTTTAACATGCTCTGACAAATTCTGATTCTTAAGCCAGGCGTGCCTACGAATAACTGAACCAGTGGCAGCCACCCTGGAAGAAGCCTGAAGAGCATCAAAACCACACTGCAAAGAATGTTTACCCACCTGATCAGAGGCATGAACTAAATCTTGCAATTCCTTACACTCTATACCCTCTGCCAAAGCATCTACCTTAGATTTTAACTGACTTAAGAGAAAATTCTGGTACTTCAGCATATGAAACTGGCAATTCAAAGCCCTCATTGCTAGAGTGGAAGAGGTATACACTTTTTTACCCCACCTATCCAAAGCCCTAGAATCTTTATCCAGAGGAACTGGATTCTTTACAACAGAAGCCCTGACACCCTTAGGTCCCTGGCTAATAGTTTCCGGGTCAGCTCTTGGGCTCTTATACAAATATTTATGAACCTCTGGCACTCTGTAATACCTGTCTGGCTTGACAGGGGCAGGAGGTAGAGAATCAGGATTAAGGGAAGCTTCTGAAAAACATCCTGAACAACATCCAAAACAGGGGGAATAGCCAAGGGCCTATGCTGTGGTAAAAACAAAAATTCCCTAAGCCTCTTTCGAGAATCTGAGAAATCCTGACCTTCCCACTTAAAATGCTCCCTCATGGAATGCAGGGTTTCAGAAAAAGAAAAATCCTCTGGAGGGGAAGCAGAAGGACATGAATCCTCTGCATCTGAATCAGAATAAGGAGGAAAATCCTGAATGTCCTCAGCCGAAGACTCAGAATAATCCGAGGAATGCTCCAATCCTTCCACCTCTGGCTCCACCCTAGGCCTCTTATCCGGAGGGGGCATAGAACCCCTGATTAAAGTAATCAAATCCTCTGCCATTTTCAGCATATGCTTTTTAGGTACAGAACCTGCAGAACTAGGGCTGACGCCAGTGAAGACAAACCAGGCCTGACCTTGGAATGTGCCTTAGAGACAGAAGTAGAAGGCCTAACCACCTTATGCAAAGAAGGGACTACAGAGACTTGAGAGGCCCCCTCAGCCTGACCAGACTCCTGAGAGGCCACATCCTGCAAGATTAAAGGCTCCCCCTGAGCTTCAGCTGAAACTTCGGCTGGATCCACAGATTCCACCGTAGTTTCCAAAGAACTGGCGTCCGTAACGGACGACTCATCCTGCTTGGATTTTAACGATTTTTCTCTACGCTTCTTAGCGGTAGCGGGCATCTGAGGATCCGACGGCATATTGTAATTACACCGCTTACCGAAGACAAGTCTAGCACAGTCTAACCTGCATTTAATAGTGCGCTTATTAAATCTAGCACAAAAGCGACACCCGACTACGTCGTGCTCAGGCCCCAAGCAAGGAATACAAAGAGTGGTAATCCCTATGAGGTATCTGTTTCCCACAAGAAATACAATTATTTACTTTTTCTGACATCCGGATTTAACTGAGGCAAGAAAAGACAAAAATATTCCCCAACGGGGTACTTAGCCAAACTTGGTCTTCGGTCTGAAACTCAGAATACGAAAATTTCAGGACGCCGAACGGCACTTGCAAACGCTGCTTCTGCTTCGGACCACGCGGCAAGAAAGACTGAGGATATGGCGTCGGTCATGCGCTTTTGTACCACGGCGTACTGACGTCAGATCTGGGCGACCATGACAGACGCCAGCCTAACACCTTGGTATTCGGGCCGACCGAGGACAGCGGACTACCCACAGGTTATGACTGCAGCAATGTGAGATGAAGAACATCTGTACACACCACATATTCTGACCTGGTCAACGCTTTTGTCACAATTCCCCACTCAGGCACAGTCGAAAAAGCTAAATAAATAAACTGGAAATAAAACCTTGCGTCCCCCACCGGATTGCCAACTAGCTCACAGATAGGCTGCAGATAATCAAAATAAAGGAATTTACCTCTACAAATAGCCAAGTCATCAGTGGAGCCCCCCTCCAGGGTTCTGTGCTGGGATCTCTCCTCTTTGGCATCTACTTTTCTGAAGAAAAAGTCAATACCAAAGGGCTCTGGCTGCCTAAGTTAGCACATAACTGCAAATTAGGAGTGGTCACTAAATCCCCAAATGACTTGACCATCCTGCAGGAAGGTTAGTCTCAAATAACTAGTGACAAATGACATGGTCTGAAACTAAATACCAAAAAATGCATTAATGTATCCTTTGGGAACAAGGAACAACCACACTGACAATACGCTCTAAGAGTTGACCTGGATGTTCGGGATTTATAAACTTATGTGGATAGTGACCCATCTTTTTAGGCACTCAGTGGTGTACACTTCAGCTCTAGATGACTGTCTACTGTTCAAGTGACACCCTAACCCCATATTCAAAAATGGGAAAGGGGTTGTGGATGGATGTCTATTACTGTAAGAAAGTCCTTATACTGTAGCAGCCTAACAGACAGATGGGCTAATGAGTGCAGTAACTGAAAAGGACAGCCGGCTTTTCATTTTCACACACACATTTAGTTCAGATGCTGCATAAAACAAGCTCTCATGTGCAGTGTAACTCATATAGCAGCAAAAGAATCTAAAGCTACCCTCAGGAAGGTGGAGCATACTTAAATGGTCAAAAAAAGTCAATAAAGAAATGGAGGTGACTTTGGTCCATACAGGTCAGAAAAAGTACTGTTGTGTACCTACCATAAATGTAGATGTTCGAGTGTATTCACTGTTGCAGTCATTACAATTGGGTTATCCTGCTGGCAGGCTACCCGCAGTCGGCCAGAATTCCAAAGTCTAGGTCCGGCGTCCCTTGCTGTCACCTCTTTCCTGACGTCAGTGCGCCAGGGGTATAAAAGATGCAGCCGATGCCATTTTCTTCAGTTTGTCTTGCCCCAAATGTCAGGTGCCCCCAAATAGGAAGGCTGAAAAAATTATGCCAAAAAGCATGCATGTACTAAAATAAACATTTCCTTCATCTACAAGCAAATACACCACATAGGTTGTATAGAATTGAGAAGTACAGAAAAGTCCCAGCAAAGAAAAAGGGGATGGTGGGTGGGTAACCTGGACTGCAACAATGAATACACTTGAACACCTACATTTATGGTAGGAACACAACTGTACTATGTTCATCGTGTTTCACTGTTGCAGTCATTACACTTGTGTTGAATCCCAAAGCGGAGGTTGGGAGGCTGGGCCTAAATAGGATTAGGAGAGGCTACCAGGCCCTGCAGAACTGCAGTGGTAAAGCCTGCTCTGGATTAGAATACAAAGAGGTAAGTGGTAGTGCTTGGTGAAAGTGTGCACTGAACTCCAGGTTGCAGCTTCTAAAATGTCTTTGATTGGTACTCCTCTGAGGAAGGCTGCTGAAGTGACTGCTGCTCTGGTAGAATGTGGCCTAATGCCCTTAGGCACCGATTTGCCATGTTGTGAATAACAGAAGCGAATGCAGTGTTCTATCCATTTTGAAACAGTCTGCTTTGAGATAGGCTTTCCTTGTGATCCTGCAGCATTAGCTACAAACAGTTGCTCAGTTTTTCTGAAAGCTTTTGATTTATCCAAGTAGAATTGTAGCCGTCTGTGTATGTCCAAAGCGTGCACAAGTCTCTCCCCTTTATTCTGGGGATTTGGATAGAATGTTGGCAAATGAATGGTTTGCTTAAGAGCCACACGGGATACTACCTTTGGCATAAATGTCGAGTTTGTCCTTAGAGAGAGACCCTGTCCTGATGAAAGGTTCCACTGCCATTAATGCCTGTAACTCCGACACTCTTCTTGCTAAGGTTATTGCTAGGAGCAGAGCAGTCTTCCATGATAAGAATTTTAGATCAGCTGTATTGGCTGGCTCAAAAGGAGGCAGCGTGAGCTTTTCTAAAACAAAACTGCGGTCCCAAATAGGTGTTGGCGCTCTCCTTGGGGGTCTTATGTTTTTTGCCCCTCTGAGAAACTGTCTTAGTAGATGAGAGAAAATAGGAGGTTCCGTATTGTAATAAGCTGAAATGGCAGAGGCATGGATCTTTATAGATGAGAAGGATAGGCCTTTGTCCAGCATCTCAGTTAGGTATTGTAAAATCTGAGGTATATTTGGAACAAGTGGGTCGAGCCCTTGCGCCTGGTTCCAAGCACAGAATCTCTTCCATTTTTCTGCATAAGATTTCCTAGTGCTGGGCCTCCTGGCTTCAAAAATGACGTCCATAACAGCTTTAGAGAGGTGTGGTCTGAGTGGCTAAATTATCTGCCATGCAGCCAGATTTAAGGTTCTGAGTTGACTGTGCAGAATCTGATTGTTTTGTTGAGTCAGAAGATGATGAATATGAGGTAAAGGCCAGGCTGGGCCTTGAGACAAGCTCTTTAGGACTGGGTAACAGTGCTGGCGTGGCCAGTCTGGGGCACTCAGGATCATTTTTGGCTTCTCTTGTCTGACTTTTAGGAGCACCTTGGGAAGAGGAGGCAGGGGAGGGAAGGCATAAACTGTCAGGGTTTTCCAGCTGAATGACAGAGCATCCACTTTCCATGCTTGAGATTGACAAGTTCTTGTGCAAAATCTCTGTAGTTGGCAGTTGTGAGGGGAGGCAAAAAGATCTATGTCTGGGCATCCCCATTTCCTTGTTATGCTGAAGACCTGTGGATTTTCGTTTCCATTCGTGAGGATCCATGACATTTCTGCTTAATTTGTCTGCCAGTGTACTTTTCATTCCTGGCAGGAATTGTGCCTGCAGATGTACTTGATATGTCAGTGCCGTGTTCCACAAAGTCATGGCTTGCCTGCAGAGGGTGTAGGAATGTGTGCCCCCTTGCTTGTTTATGTACCACATAACTGTGGTATTTTCAGTCTTTAGTAATAATTGTCCTGGATGTAGTAGATCCTTGAAGGCTGTCGGGGCATTCTGTACAACTAGCATCTCTTTGATTGATTCGAAAATGCATTTGTTCCTTGGGCCACATGGCCTGAATACATTTTCCTGCCATGTGTGCCCCCCAGGCATAATCCGATGCATCTGTTATCGTCTGCCTGGCTGTGGGCAAGGTGAAAGGCTGTCCCTTGTTGTTGTGACAAGCCAGTGACCGCCATCGAAACTCCTGTTGCAGGCAGGGAATTAGAGTTATTATTGTTTCCAGGCTGTGCCAATGTTGAGTCCAAACACTTTTTAGATACCATTGTAGTTTCCTCATATGCAGTCTTGCATATGGAATTATTAGAATGCAGGATGCCATGAAGCCCAGGGCCTGCAGAATTTTTCTTGCAGGGAGCTGGGTCTTTGTTGCCATCATTTGAAAGTAATGAGTCGGTTGCCTTTGCTTGTCTGGCGGGAGATAAGCTATCTGGGCAGTTGTATTTAAGCTTGCACCCACGAATATTATCTCGAGAGGGCACTAGTTTTGATTTCTTTTCATTTACTGTGTACCCTAGGCAAATTAGTAATCTTTTTACAAATGCCAGATGCTTTAGTAGAATTTCCGTGCTGTCTGCTTGAATAAGGCAGTCGTGCAAGCAGGGATATATTTGAATTCCTTTTTGTCTGCAAAATGCAATTACTGGTGACAGGCATTTTGTGAAGACCCTGGGCGCAACAGATAAGCCAAAGGGCAGTGCAGAGAATTGGTAATGCATTGAGCCAGCTATGAATCTGAGGTATCTTCTGCAAGACTGTCTGATTAGGATATGAAGGTATGCCTCCTTGAGGCGCAAAGTAACTAGCCAAGCCTTCTTGTCCAGCATGGGTAGAAGTTGCTGCAGTGTTAACATTTTGAATTTTGGAATATCCAGGAAAGTATTTAGGATTGACAGGTCCAGTATTGGTCTCCAGGCTTTGTCCTTTCTGGGTACCAGGAAAAGTCTTGAGTAAAATCCTTCTCCCTGTTCTTGCTGTGGTCCTCTTTGAATAGCGCTCATGTTCATGAGAGCAGAAATTTGTTTTTGTGCCTCTGCCCATTGGTTTTGTGGCAGGTCCGGCATACCTTTTGATTTTGGAAGGGTATGAAAGTGGAACCCGTAACCCTGAGAAACAATATTCAGTACCCATTTGTCCTGGGTGATTATGTGTCAATTTTGTGAGAAAAGTGCTAGCTTCCCCCTAAGGGTGCTGCCAAAAGGTTAGTACTTGGTATTTGTAGAGGGAAGTCATTGGGACTGTTTCCTATAAGTTTGTGATTTGTCTTCTCCTCCTTTGGGGCAGAAGCACCCCATTGTTTAGGTCTGTTTGAGCCTTGGGGCTGAGATCTGCCTCTTGGGCATCTATCTGCCTCTTTGTGGCCTGTCTGACACCGGAAAGGACCAATTTTTTTTGAAGGCCAGTTTCTGCTAAACCTAGGTGGTTGAACCTGTAAGAAATCCTTTACTGTCTGCGCTGATTTTGCTTTATCCTCAATTTTCTTTAACACCTCTTATGCCTTAACGCCAAACAAAGTATCATGCTGTAGTGGAGCATTCAATAATTTTACTTTAACATGTTCAGGTAAACTTTGTTCTTTCAATCAAGCATGCCTTCGAATGACAGAGCCTGTAACTGCGGCTCTACAAGAAGCCTCTAATGAATCAAAACCACATTGCAGAGTACGCTTTCCCACTTGTTCAACTGCATGCAATAAATCCTGCATTTCCTTATTGTCAGGACTTTGTGTTTGTAAGCATTTTCTGTTTTAACAAAGACATGAGGTACTGTTGATATTTAAGCACGTGAAACTGGCAGTTTAAAGCCCTTACAGCTAAAGTAGCAGAAGTGTAAACTTTTTTCCCCATCTATCCAGTGCTCTAGAATCCCTATCAGAGGGGACAGGGTTTTTTTTTGCAGTGGAAGCCTTAACCCCTTTGGGACCCTGAGAAATTGCAGCAGGGTTTTTATAAAGAAATTTATGAGAGTCTGGGACCCTGTAGTACCCGTCTGGCTTGACTGGTGCAGGGGGTAAACAATCAGGAGACAGACTGGATTCAGAGAAGAGATAATCAACGATATCAAGCACAGGGGGGATAGCCAGGGGCCTGTGCTGAGGCAATAAAAGAAAGTCTCGAAGCCTTTTCCTGGATTCCGAATAATCCTGGCTCTCCCAATGGAAATGCTCGCTCATGGTTGCAAGGTTTCCCCAAAAGAATAATCCTCAGGCGGAGAGGTTGAAGGTATAGATTCTTCTGCATCAGAGTCCTCATAGGGAGGGACAGAATATCCCTGATCTGAAGAGGAATCGGAGGAAATAGAAACCTGGTCAGAGGAGTCATAGTCAGAGTCTTGCCTAGGCCTTTTATCAGGAGGGGGATGGGAACCCCTGATCAAAGTAATTAGGTCCTCGGCCATTTTAAGCATCTGTTTCTTTGGCATGGACGACTGTGCAAGAGAATGCTGTACTTGTTTCCTTGTCTTTAAAGGCGTTTTTGACTTTGCCTTGGCTTCTGTAATGGACTTAATAGTAAGCTGTGAAGGTCTGAAAACACCCTCAGAAGCCGATGCCTGCTCAGCGGCTCCGGACCCATCTGAGGGAATAGTTTCCGCAGGCCCAATACCTTGAGTTTCCAGAGGCCTAGATGTCTCCACGTGGGAGTCTGATACGGCCTGTGGCTCTGAGGTAGCGGGTGTCAGGGGCTGCGAAAGCACCTCACTGAGAACCAGCAACTGGCCTTGAAGAGGCTTCGTTGTTGGTTTTGGACCTCTGATGCCTGTCCTTTTCTTTGCGTTTTTTATGAATTCCGGTCATCGGTTGTTCTGACGGCATTATGTAGTTAAACCTACGGCCAAAGTAATGTTAAGCAAAATCAAACTGACACTTAATAGTGCGTTTGTTGAATCTAGCACAAAACTGACAACTAGTAACGTCGTGGTCAGGGCCTAGGCAAGGAATACAGTAAGAGTGAAAGTCCTTATGAGGTATTTGCTTCCCACAAGAAATACAATTGTTAACTTTTACTGACATCGGTCTGGAGCAAGAAAAAGTTTCCCCAATGGGGTACTTAGTTTTATTGAAGACTTCGGTTCTGAAATTCGATTTCGAAAATCTCAGGAGTCGGCCGACCGGCACTTGCGAACTGCTTCTGTTTCGGGCACCTCGCAGCAAGAAAGACTGAAGAAAATGGCGTCAGCTGCATCTTTTATACCCCTGGTGCACTGACGTCAGGGAAGAGGCAACCGACGCCGGACCTAGACTCTGGAATTCTGGCCGATTGCGGGTAGCCTGCCAGCAGGATAACCCTAGTGTAATGACTGAAACAGTGAAACATGAACATCAGGAACAAAGAGCAACTCAGAAGCAATCTGTTAAAGCAGTAGGAAGTGCAACAGACACAAAATAATTTTGTTCTAGGATATGAATTAAGCCAACACCCATAATGTCGCAGCTCACTTCAAAGTAGAAGGCTACAATCAAGAAAACGTGCATCATCGTTAAGCAAAATCTCTTTTTTTCTTTGTATGCCATGACATACAAGAACTTTGAGCAACCCAGGGGACAGTCATCTTGCCACTTTATTATGTGTAGAAAGTTAAACTGACACACAAGTTCTGACTTACAGTGCTCTTCTCCAAAGGTGAGTATCTTAGCCCTTAAGTGGTGATCTAATGTGCCCATAAATGCTTTCATAAGGGATGAAAGCAGCACTACATAAACTACAGGAAGCAGTAGTACCTAAATGACAGGGGTGCCAATTAAAAGGTCATGGAACGGCCAATGTACTTTCTTACTGACAATTCAAGTTGTAAGCAATTTCTTGTGTAGAACATTAAAAAGTGAAATATCTGGCACTCATAGGTGAGGATGTTATTTTTAATAAGTTCAGGAAATGTGTTCTCCATCAGTGGCATGTCATCCTGTAATGGAAGGCATACTTGAAGGTCCAGAAAATGAATTTACTAATTTACAAGAGGACACTTGCATAATTACCTATACTGTCAAAACTCCCATGGACGTGCAAACAATCCTCTTATTTACCTTTTTACAGATGCAAAGACGGTTGTAATGACTCAAAGATACAGGGACCCACCAAAAATTAATCAAATACATGGGCCCAGTCAGCAACAGATCACAAGTAACCATACCAACATGAAGAAATCAGCCTGGAAATGTTAAAGATTGCACTTGAGCAAAGACAGTAAAATGAATTCAGCAGTTCTTGGAAACGTAATGGACTCTCATTCTAAGTGCTGTAGTATACCCCTAGCAACAGGCTGTTGCAGGAATGGCACGTTTTTCTTAGAGTAAAATATAAGTATGGCAATAGCTTACCAAGGTTGTACAGCAGGAAAAGGGACTGGAACTCTGGCTCATTCTTATGCTCTCCCAACTCATAGCTACTCAACAAACGACTAAAACATTCTTGAACATGAGTATCATTTATCTTTGGGTCAAAGGATCCAAGTGGCTCTTCACACAGTCTGTATGATGAAAAAATGAGAAATCTTAAAGATACTTCCAAAACAGACACACAAGATTTGCCTTTAACTTGCTGAATGGTCATGTCCTGCTTGATACTACGCAGCCTATCAAACACAAAATTGTAGACCTCTACCCACGGAACATCAGTTTTTGGGACTATCTCCTCCACTAAATACTGGACAGTTTTAAGCAAGATGGCAGGTGGCCGAAGTTCACTGGGTTGAACTCTCTCCTTCCCAGCTGCTGGTCTGGTGTACTCTTTAACAGTTTTATCTGGATCAGCAGTGGGAACCATATAATTTTCAGTCCCAGCAAGCATTTCAAATTTGTGAAGCCTCTTCTGCCTTTCCCTTTGCTTCCTCTCTGGTTCTGGGCACATAGCAGTACAGGTTCCACGCACAGTTTCTGATGAACGAGGTTCTGCAGCCATAGCTCATGTTGCTAGTTGACCAACTCCAACAGCAGTAAACCTGTATGTTTAAATAACTGGGGAGAAGAGGACAAAACGCAAACAAGACCTTGTTACAGACAGCAATTCACAATACTGATTATAAACATTTTTCAACCTTAAATAAGGGTAAACATATTATTCATGTAGATGAAATGCAAAATCCATTTATGCAGTACCAACACGCCTCACAAAGTTTAAGACTTTGTGGGGGTGGAGACTGCCATGCAAGTCTAACATCAAGCTTAAGAGCTGAGCAGGCTGTCTATACAAGCTGCAAGACAAAAACTGAGTAAATTACACTAAACACTATGCTAGTAATCACAACATGTCAGACTGCTGGCTTTTCATAGAACATTAAATGTATTAAGATGTTTCAATTTCCTGATGCTCAGGTAAGGCAATGTTGTGCATGTCTTTTAGCTTTTCCCAGTTATGCAGAAACAAGAAAAGAAGCTGGAATTTAGTGAAACTTGACCATGAAGTTAGTATCCTGAATTAGAGGGTCGACCACTGTGTGAACAACAAGACTGACATTTCAGGTTTTCAGACAGTAGAAGAAAATGCATTACAAAGGAAACTATGTAGTCAGGAAAGCCAGGAGTTACAACATTGGAAAAATGTTCTTGACTTTACTCACAAGGGCATATTCCAGACAATCACAGGGTTACCGATTAACCACATTGCAGACAATCACAGGGTTACCGATTAACCACATTGCAGACAATCACAGGGTTACCGATTAACCACATTGCAGACAATCACAGGGTTACCGATTAACCACATTCCAGACAATCACAGGGTTACTGATTAACCACATTCCAGACAATCACAGGGTTACTGATTAACCACATTCCAGACAATCACAGGGTTACTGATTAACCACATTCTCATTTCCTCACCAGCTGCATAGAAGGGTAAACCTTTAACCTTGATCCAAGCAACCACTGTTTTGCTGCTCAGATGACCGATGGTGAGGCAAGAAGGATGGACAACCATGTCCTGAATGGAAGGGAAATGCAATATTTTGTTAAACTATGGTGGCAAACAGAATGCCACAGCTTGATGGTCAAGGAAACAGCTGAATAGGCATAACTGTTATGTACCAGAGAATGAGCATGTATTCAAGCAACACCTTACGGCCTACCCAGTCTGAAGAGGTGCACCTCAGTGTGTTACGGGACATTACAGCTACAGAAAATACAGGATCCTTCAGAATGCCTACACTCTCCTGGTAGCTCAATCCTCACCTCCCAGGTATGAGTGCATCCAATAAAATCAAGAGAAGTTATTGCTGTCAATCAAGGGGGAAAAATGGGTTTATCAAACTAGTGGGAGCCAGAGCAGATATTCAGAAGGATGTAGATACAAAAACGGTTATGTGTGTGTATTTTATATATATATATATATATATATATATATATATATATATACACATATATATATACACACACATACATATATACTATATACATACACATATACACACACACATATATATGTATATATATATATATATATATATATATATATACACATATATACACACATATATATATATATATATATATATATATATACATACATACACACATATACATATATATACACATACACACATACACACTGTATATACACCACACACACACTATATATATATATATATATATATATATATATATATATATATATATATATATATATATATATCTATAGATCTAGGACTGTTGAACGAAAGTTCAACAGTCCGAATCCACTATCACTGAACACACTTTAGCGAAAGTGCATTCACTGAAAAAGCACTTTCACTAAAGTGTGTTAAGCCAACAAACATTAAAATTAACATTTTTGCAGGGGGGCAAGACCCCGTGCCCCCCCACACCACCCCACTTTAATATTCTCAGTCAGAGATCGCAGTACAGTGGGGAAAAGGGAATTTTCCCTTATCCGCACCATAGTACGACTTCTGCAACAGGCATACTCACACCAAAACTTTTGCGTAAATATGCCCTGCCGTACCTGAAGCAATACATTGGGCAAACTTTTTTTTTTTTTTTTTTTTTAAGAGAAAATATTCTCCCAAAAAATGATTACATGCAGTACAGTGAGGCCTATTCATCTGCTGAGGAATAAAAAAAAAAAAAAAAAAGCATAAAGTTCAAATGGCTATACTTAAATCATCATTTCCTAAAATAATTGAACCTTATAGTGGTGAGAATCATCCTAATTCAGGCCCCAAGAAAGAACAAAAACAAACAGCTCACCAAGTTACATTTCTCTCCCTTCACCTCGGTTAATAGTTTGTTGCATCTTTCGGCTTTTCCCGGTTAGGTGTCAACACAGCGGAACTCCGGTCCGCTAATGATTGGCAGTAGATTTTTATGTACCGGCTTGCCAGGCCTGACACACAACCTTCAACGAATGTACGCCTATTCACGCATGTCTCCACACAGAAGACGCTTTAGCTGAGAATCAAACAGGACGTGTGAGGAGACAACGCTACCGCAGCACCACCACCACAGCTAATAGTGTGTCTAGTTTACTGTTCTTAAAAGATAAATGCAGAGAGCATCTGTAACAAAATGGCTGACATCCATCCATGTACTGCCCTCTATTTCCCCAACTTTCTAACCGTAACTGAAACTCGGCAGAAACAAGATATAAAAGAAATCCTACTTTCTGGTTACAATATCCTTAGGAATGACAGAAGAAATCAAAGAGGAGGAGGGGGTTTGGCCATTATCTATAAAAATATTTTCGACTTCATTATTCGTCCACTTATTACCCCCAAAGTTGGCCAATCTGAAGTACTGGTATTACTTTTAAAAATAAGCAAGCATAAAAGAATTTGCATTGCAGCCTTAAATATACCACCAGGGAACAACATCAAAACAGCAGATGATTTTCTCTGTTGGACAAATCACAATAACCCCCATGAAATAATAATTCTGGGTGATCTAGACATTGATTGGCAAGTTAGTAAATCAGACTCCCCCTACAAACTTTATAAATCCTTAGAGTTACACTCAGCTTATCACCTCCATCACTTAATAAAAGCAGTAACAGGTATTCTACACTAGAATGTATCCTCTAGCCTCAGCCAAACCATGCAAGCACCTCACGCTGCCTCCCTGATATAACGTTTACAGTACAACACTACAGCAATGTAAACAAAACAATCCTACATGTACATCAGTGTGTGTGTGTGTGTGTGTATAGCTTTTAAGACGCTATCAAAGGGCTTGCACAAAAGTTAAATACAGAACACGTGCAAACCTGACTGTCATTTTGTAGTAAGCATGCATGCATGTATGGTCTGTCTGTTAGCCAGTTCATTTCTATTTTATGATGCTGCTATCCATCCTGATGGGTTTCTATTTATTTAAGCATCCAAAACGAAATACCCTGCCTTCTTGGCATATGTTAGAGATGGACGAGCGACACTACACAATCAAGTATGCAATTTACTTCATTTAACAAGCAAACCTTTGTCTCTCACCTATCACCCATCCCCCATCAATTGGGCTGAACCCAAGACCTTGCCTCTAGCTGAAGCAGTCAATTACTTCAATACAACTTTTCTAAACTTTCACAACAATTTTGCTCCTATTCATAAAAAAAAGAATTAAAATCACACCTTGCAACTTAGTTAACCCAACACACCCAACTTATGTCACAAAGAGATAAAGCCTGGAAAGAACGGTACTGTAGTAAAACACAAACCTGCTTACAGATTTTAGACCGCTTAGAAATAGTACTTACAAATTATAAGACATAAAACAAATAAAAAATGAAGTCAGACAAATCTATTATGTCATTCTTCAGCATAAACATCAAAGCAAAACTAAACTGTTCTAGGCCACAATAAATAATACGAAACAAACTTGTAAAAGGTCACAACCAAATCAAAATTCAGCAGGTACAATCAACTAATTTTGGTTTTGGCAGTTTGGGAGTTCCCTTAACTCAACCCACACAGTCTACAGGGAGTTTGAATGCTCCCCAATAGTCTAGGACTCGTGCAGGTTTGAATTTAAATGCTAAAACTAACAGTGACAACAGGAGTTCAGTTACTTGCTACAGTAGTGCAATGTGGAAAAACATTGTTTTTAACTTTAATTCAGACCTGAACACTCAAGTAAAGAACCAGTTGTCATGTCTTTTGTTGAACGTTTGAAGCTAAACTGTTAAGTATGAAAAAAGTCCAGCTAGAGAATGGGTACTTATTGAACAACACTGATTTAGGCTTGGTACCACGAGGTTACGCCTTTGGAAATACCCAAATGGCACTGAACTGAATTCTGACATGTTAAACAAAAGTGCATAAATTGTTTGATCACACTGGCATAATGTTAATGAAGCTTATGGTGAAATACAATGATGAAAAAATTGAGGAATAGATGCTTGAGCATGACAATGAAAGTCTGCTGAAAGATTTACTTTTTGAACAGTTTTTTTTTTTTTTTTTTTTTTACTAACTATAACAATAGTATAGCCAGTGTTGACGAGCATTGTCAAGTCATTTTTCGGAGAAAGCCAAGAAAAATCAAAGGGATACAGTGGAATATGCCAATGATCAGGTTTACCAGTTCTCCAACGGGAATTGACGTGAGCATAACAGTGTAATTAAAGGGGGCAATGAGCGAGAAGAACAAGATGACATCATGACGGAGGAGGAAGCTAATCACAGTCAGCCGCGACAAGCGGTAATCCCTTTAGACGAGGAGCCCAGGCATTCAGAGAGGTTGCGCCAGAAAGGAAAAGGAAATTTATCATGGAGAAGAGAGAGGCGGACAAGCAATACAAGCAACAAGGGACGCTACCAAAGAAGTGGAATTACCCGCAGAAAGGTGCCAGTGTGTATTCAGGTCATTAACTGAAAGTGTGAACCATGGTGGTTTGACTCAAGTAATTGCTGACATTGACTAGCATTTATACCCAGCATTACAACAGCGTATATGCAGCTTAGGCTGTACGGAGGTGGGTACAGCTATTTCTGAAGTTACTAACTTAAATATTCCTGACAAAGTGGTTTGCTTTTCCACCGATGCTTCTACAACTTTTAAAGCAGGCTATTCTTTCTGAACAATCTGAAATGGTTAGCATGCCCACAACTTATGTTGTTGGGGGGCCTTTTAATTCAACAGACTATGACACTGGGGCAACTATGAACAATTGTGATTTTAAGAGTGAGTAACAAATGTTAAATTACGAGCATGATCATGTGCTTGATTTAGAGTTGGCACAGAATTGTTTTCATGAGATTAATACAGAGCAAGTTCATAGGTTTATACTAGGCTATCTGCCCTAAGGCATTTATAAGCGTAGCACAGAGTTTTGTGGCTTACGCCACCCCTTATGTTAAAAAATACTGTGCCCATTAGTTTGTTGTGCCTCTGTCCAGCAGTGACACAGAGATGATTCCCGGGGAAAACCTACGATCTCCCATCCACCAGTCAAGATTTCTCTTGAACAGAGCCAGCGAGGTGCTCTGCCTCACATGGACCGGGATTTTATTCCACAACATAGGGAGTCTCTGGGTGACAAATCTATCCCTCCAGCATGTCCTATTTATATCCGTGCTAAGGTTCAAGTCGCTTGCTCTAGTGGATCTGGTAGATTTGGATTTTTTGAGGTGCAGCATGTCCATTAATTCCGGGTTGGACATGGCCTTGTATGTCAGGCACAGGTCACCTCTGAGCAGACGGTATGCGACTGAATAGAGCTGGAATTTCTTCAGTCTGGCAGCATATGACAGATTTTGGAGTCCCTTTATCCTTTTGGTGAGGAACATTTGGGGTCTCTCCAATTGCTGCAGGTGTCGGGTGAGATACATCCCGAATTGGGCATTGTACTCTAACATTGGTCTGATAAGTGAAGAGTACAGGGGAACAATGACCTCACTTGATCTGGATGTGAATCCCTTCATGATCAGGTGGGCAATGTAGAAGGTTTTTCTAACCACTTTAGCAATGTGTGTGTCAAAAGAAAGGCCACTGTCAACCTGGGTCCCCAGGTCCCCGATAACCTCTTCTGTGCTTAGTGGATTGCCACCTATATGGTAGCTTGGGGTTACCTTGTTTTTTTCCGAAGGGTATGACTATACATTTTTTGACATTTAACTTCAGGCCATGGCTCTGGCACCAGCTATCAGTTTCCGTGAAACCCCTCTGAAGGATATCTGTGTCCAATGTACTTTCCACTATGGCTCCCAGTTTGCAGTCATCTGCAAACTTTGTCAGCCATAGTCCTCCTATGTTTGCCTGTACTTCTGAGAAGTAGATGCCGAACAACAGGGGGCCAAGGACTGAGCCCTGTGGGACACCACTTGTGACCGGCTTGGAGTCTGACATGGCGCCAGCTACTCTAACCCTGTGGGTTCTATCCTTTAGTCAGTTTGCAACCCATCTTGTGACATATGGGTTTACATTTAAGCTGGTAAGTTTCTCTATAATACCCGAGTGGGGTATTGTGCCGAAAGCTTTTGCAAGGTCAAGGTAGGCTGTATGGACTGCCTTTCCCTCATCAATGGCCTTGGTGACTGTTTCGAAGACGTCGACCAAGTTCAAAAGGCATGATCTGCCCTTGACAAAGCCAAACTGGGTCGGGTCCAATGTCTGCAAGTCCCCTATGTCTTTGTTTAGGAGTTCCATTATAATCCTCTCCATAGCTTTGCAGACCAGGCTTGTTAAGCTTATGGGGCGGTAATTACCAGGGTCCGTAGAGGCACCGCCTTTGTGCAATGGGACCACAGTTGCCGTACGCCACTCCTTGAGCACGTATCCTGTGGTAAGGCCAAGATTAAACAGCTGCCTTATGTGCGGGTTTAGTTCCTCATTGAGTTCGTGTAGCACACGGCCGGGGACACCATCTGGTCCCATTGATGCTGTGTTTTTAGCTTTAGAGAGAGCAGCTTTCACCTGCGCATTGGAGACGTCTGGGAGGCCGCACTCCACTGGGATAGTTATCTCTCCTTTTGGGGGGGAGAGGGGGGTGAAGTTTGCACTGAACCTGTCTGCCAGTATGTTGGCAATGTCTGTGGGTTCAGTGATTTTTGTATCATTTTGGACTAATTCTGAGCATATCTGGGTGTTTCCACCCAGGTTTCTAACATAGCTGAAGAAGGCCTTATGATTGTCTTTTGAATCTATGGCAATTTTTCTCTCAAAGTTGGCTTTGGATGATTTTATGAGTGCTCGTATTTTTTTTACTAATAATGATCAAAGGTGTCTTCTCTTTTATGGATTTTGCTCTATCATGTAACAGCTTTCTCCTCTTATTGTAAAGTTTGTTAATGGCTGGGGTCCACCAGACTGGACGTTTGCCCTTGGTGGAAAGAGTCTTGGTTTTATTAGGGATTGCCTGATCCATGCAGTCCTGGAGGTGTTCGTAGAAGGCATTTGTAAGGGCTTCCGCAGCTTGGGTTGTGGTTTCCACTGGCTCGGGGGCCTTGAAGGATACCACACCAGTCTTGAGTAGTGTGAAGTTTGCTTTAGAGAAGTTCTTCACTGTGGTCTTTTTTGTTTGGGGGGGGGGGGGATGTGGATATCCAGTGAGATTAGTTTATGATCTGATCTCACCAATGAGGGATATACTTCCGGTGTGGAGCATTTTGTCCCCATGTTTGTGATGAGATCTAGTATAGTTTCTTCTCTTGTGGGAACGGTGACTAGTTGTTCCATGGCATTTGAATTTATGAACTCCAGGAACCTTTGGGCTAGAAAGTTTGGGCTTGAGTAATGTTCCCAGTCTATATTCGGGTAGTTGAAGTCACCCAATATAATGGTGTTTGGAGATACATTTATACCCTCCAGTGTCTTCAGGAAGGCTGTGTGGGGTTCCTGAGTTTGAGAGGGTGGCCTGTAGCATGCTACAAATTGTAGAGCAGTTTTGCCTATGGTTAATTGCACCTGGATGGTTTCCGATGCTTCGTGCGTTGCCACCAACCTGGAGGTGTGGGTATCCTTGATGAATATGGATACACCCCCTCCTTTTGTGGTGTGATCCGGGTTTTTGGGCCGGAACGCATGATATGAGGTAAAACCTGATAGTGCCGGGGTGCTCTCAGGAGCCTTGAACCAGGTTTCAGTCACAGCACAGACATAGATGTTCTCCATACTGAGAAGGGCCTCAAGTGCGTGCATTTTGAGATTTAGACTTTGGGCCTCGAGTGCGTGCATTTTGAGATTTAGACTTCTGGCAATGACCAGCATTACCCTTAATTTCTTCTCATTTTTGTTTTCTATGGTGGTAGGTTTAGAATTCGAGCCTTGCCTAAAAAAGGCACTATGGAGGTGGCAAGAGCCTTAGCCAATATCCGGAATCCCAGGGGTGACAGGTGCAAGCCGTCCCTTGCGAAGCAGCGTGGCTTGTCAAGCATGTCATCCCAGGCAGACACTGGATCCCCTTTGAATGACACCAGAAATTAAGCCAATAGTTAAAGCTGATCATCTTGTCTCTATGTTGTGATTTTGAACACTGAACCGAAGGTACCATTGATTGCGACTTATTAAACCTAAGCATTTATTCTGTTGAAACATCATATGGATGCGGGTTCTATAATAACAAGGGTATGATAAATGAAACTAATGTTGACTGTATGTGTATGTTTTTGAACACCAACAATGAAGTTGAAAATTATGGGAGTGTTGGAAATGGCAAAATTGTTGGCAGTCAGTGACGAAAGTACAATATTGGAAAACATATTAAATATTCAAAATGACGTTGAAAACAATGAAATGGGTGACCATTTTGATGGCCATGGGAACATTATGTGTTTTAGAGATTTAAGCAAGGTGGTAAAAATGTTCAGGTTAACGAACAGTTGAAGGTGTTAAAAAAAAATCCTGAGATAATTGCCAACCAAGTTGATGACTATAAAAAGTGTACAATTATTCTACAATTGTTTGTACTAAGGAGCATGCAGATTTATTATCCTAAAGGTTCACTTTTGTCCCAGGAAGGAAGGGGGATTTAGTTGAATTGTTAATTTATTTAAAAACATTTACCAACAAAATGAATTTGAGGTTATGGTTTGCTGATCCAAAGTCAAGTCATGATAGCGAAGTGCTTCATAAACCAAGTAAATTCAACCCTCCTATGAACCACGATTGCCATGTTTGAAAGGGCTTGTGAATTAAGACATTCAGGCATATTTTAATAACTCTAATAGTAGAAGAAATTAATTTATTAACTTGTCCAAGGAAGAGGCAAGTGTATTAAATGAATTGGTCAATAATCACAATACATATTATGAAGCCAGACAAGGGCAATGGTGCAGTGATTGTAGACAAGAATGACTACATTTATCCCATGTTAAGCATGTTGGAAGATGATTTTTTTACGATGACAGTAGTATAAATGGAATGAACATAGCCAACATGAAATTAGATTTATTGACCAATATGTTATTTCAGGGTTAGATAACAGAAATGGAGTATAGTTTAGTTAATCCAAATCCAGTGGTTAGTAGCATATTTGGAATCCCTAAATGACAAAGATCTGAATGATGTGAAATTCAGACCTATTGTTGATGGTAAGCAGCGTAAAACTTGCTTCGTTAGCCAATATTTGGACCATCATTTGCAAAAGGGATTAACCAAATTTAGCTACATAACCAAGGATTCATGGAACTTTTTAGAGAAATTGAATGATATTACGTTAAAGATTATTTTGCTCACAGTAGATGTGTGCAATTTATACAACAACCCCCCATTAAATATTCAAAAACGTGCACGCTGATTGGTCAGCCTGCACGTTGTAAATCAGAGTTATAGTAATGTAAAAAGGCCCGGACGTTTTCCATTACAATAACTTTTTTTTTTTTTACAGCAACGGAGAACGCAAGATCTCCGTTGCTTCACACTGTCTCGCTAAATTAAACGAGTTTAACATAGTGAGACAGCTTTAAAAAAGCAACGGATATTCTCCATTGCTTTTTTTAAAGCTGTCTCGCTATTTTAAACTCATTTAACATAGCAAAACAGTTTTTAAAAAGCAGCTGAGATCTTGCTTTCTCCGTTGCTTTTGCCCACAGCTCTGATGTACTGCGTGGGCATGCGCAGTACATCAGAACTGCCGCAGAATACCAGACAGCTGCGGAAGGGCAGCAAGGAGGCATTATACAATACCACTATTTAAGAAAAGTAATTTTTTTCTTAAATAATGTCATTGTATAATAGCAATAACCCACTTCTGGGTGTGGGTAATGCTGTATTTACCCACAGTTGGCTTTGTTTGACGACTCTGGCTTCACCCTCATAACCAAACCACACCAACCGTGGGTAAATCCAGCATTACCCACACCCAGGCGTGGGTTATTACTATATTATTTACCGTTATACCACATGAGGACGGGCTTACATGGCTTGAATGTCAATTATTGAAAACTGGCTTATAAGAGCAGGATGAGGTCAATGTTTTCATTGCCCTTATGGAAGCAGTACTGATTCATTTTTTTGTATTTTGAGGGGCATTATTACAAACAAACAACAAGGGTGGCCATGGGTGCCGCCTGTGCCCGAATATATGACAATTACATCATGGCATATTGGGAACAATAATTTTTTTTTCAAGCCCTTATCAGGCCTACATCCAACAATATACTAGATTTTTGAATGATTTATTTGTGTAGACAGGCGGTGCTGATGAAACAATGGCTTTTTTGCAATATATTAATAGCACTGTGGCCTTTTTGAAATTCACCTAGGAATACAGTTTTGATACAATAACATATTTGGATGTTAGTTTGAAAATAGATCAAGAAGCTAAAATGTTTTAAATCTATTTACAGAAAAATTACATTTTCCAAATCTTATTTAGATTACAGTAGCGGGTACCCTCACCATCAAAAAAGGTCTATAGTTAAGGGATAGAGAGTGAGGGCTGCCAGGATAGTAAATACTTAACAGGATTTTTGTCAAGAGCTGGAATATATGATTGAGATGTTCATTAGAAGGGGATACCCAGAAGGTTTATGTTTAGAAGTGAAAGAGGAAATTATGTGCAAGAGAAAACAAGGTGTTTATATGCCCATTTTATATACTAGAAGGTGCGGGCAACAAGAAGTACTGTCAAGATGTCAGGATGACCCGAGTTTTAGAGACAAGGAGGAGGAGGTGATGTATTTTGTGGAGACTTACAATTTAGAGGCAGAGTGGTTAGTCAAGATGGTCCAAAAGAATTGTGACATCTTGACATTGGATAAAGACATAGACAAAAAGATGGGGGCCTGTCCAAAAATAGTTTTTCAGAAAGGACAGATCATTTAAAGAAATTATGGAAAATGGCATGAGGTGTAAACCTGTAGTTACTGGCAGACCTTTTGGGAATTTCAAATGTGGTAGATGAAAAACTTGTATGTTTATATTAGAAAGAGGACCCAAAATTAGGATCAATGCAAACACTATTTTTATAAGTGGGCATTTTAATTGTCAAACCCAAAATGTGGTATACATAGCTAAATGCGACTGTTGTCCTGAATTTTATGTAGGAAAAACTTCTAGGCATTTTAGAGAGCAAGTTAATGAACACCAATTGGATATTCAACATTTGAGGGGCTAACACCTTAGCTATACATATATGTCAATATCCGGAGCACAGATTTAAATTCTGTGTTATGCAGCATATTAGGAGTAGATCCCCAAGGTAAAATACTGAATGTGCATCTTGATACAAGTGAATTAAAATGGCAGTTAAGGTTAGATGCACACCATTTCCCGGGCATTAATGATGCCATTAGCAACACCCCAATTTTGAAACTTAAAATATTTTAGGTAGATGAAATATATACACACCTGGATGTGTATGGCTTTTTTATCATGTGAAATTGCCAATTGTAACACCTTACAATACCTACAACATTCATAATTTTTATCATTCCCAATACTTTAATATTTCAAATTTATTTAGGTTTGTATTAGTTTTGCAATGTAATTGTTGACTATTAGAATAATAATTTTTATGATGGTATTTTTATGTGGTAATTTGTATTCAAGTATTGTTTCTAAGTGTTTATGGAATGGGAATGTGATTTTGTTGGATTAAAGGTAGGATGGGTGGGTATTTAAACTGTTGCACTGAATGTGTTCAATTGTTCTGAAGATGTCCTTACGGGGAGGACGAAACCTAGGTTAACACTGTACACATCTACAGACTATTTGTAATAAAGTCAGTTTGGTTACCGCTTCTCAAATGGAATTTTGACACAATAAATAATACACTCCACCCTGGCCACCCGGCCACCCTACCACCCTACCACACCTCCACTAAACACAAACAGCACTAAAAGTGCCACACTACCACATCTCCACCACAAACAGCACTACTAATAGGGCCACACCTCCACCACAAACACTAATAGGGCCATACTACCACACCACCAACACCACACACAAACAGCACTACTGATAGTACTACTACTCTGTTCAATAACCACTTTGTTAAAACAGTACACAAAACGTACTCCAATACAAGCTTGCTAACCCCCTTCACCCTATCAATCTGCACTGAAAAATTTACTTCTTTTATGTTTGAACCTAAGCAAATGACTACTGTTTAAAGATATCTTCCATAAAGTACAGTTTTGTACCTACCATAAATGTAGATGTTCGAGGATCCACATTGCTGCAGTCCTAACTATTGGGTAGTCCGCTGTCCAGTCGGCCCGAATACCAAAGTATATGGCTGACGTCGGTCAGGGCGCATTAGACTGACGTCAGTACGTCAGGGTACTAATGCGCATGACCGACGTCATATCCTCAGTCTTTTCTTGCCCCAGATGTCAGAAGACCCTGAAAAGCTAAGGCCAAAACCAAAAATTCCAAACATACCTGCACCAAAAATATGTACAATATATACAAAATTACCAGAATATAACCTCACCTACACAACCACCCTTAAACACAGAGGGAAGGAGGGAGAATTGGACTGCAGCAATGTGGATCCTCGAACATCTACATTTATGGTAGGTACAAAACTGTACTATGTTCTTCATTCCACATTGCTGCAGTCCTAACTATTGGGTAGAATCCCAAAGCAGAGGTAAGGGAGGCTGGCAAATCATAAGGAAGCAGGAACTGACAACATGCCTTGCAAAATAGCTGTGGCAAAACCAGCCCTAGACTTAGAGTAGAGAGGAAGGTGGTAATGCTTAGAGAAAGTATGCACTGAACTCCAAGTAGCTGCCTCCAAAATATCCTTAGTTGCCACCCCCCTTAAAAAAGCTGTTGAAGTGGCAGTAGCCCTAGTGGAATGAGGCCTAATCCCAGCTGGAATCTCCTTGCCATGATGGGAATAACAAAATGCAATGCAAAACCCAATCCACCTAGAAATAGTTTGTTTTGACACAGGCTTGCCCTGAGAACTCAAAGCAAAAGAAACAAACAACTGCTGAGACTGCCTAAAATCCTTAGTCCTGCTCAAATAATAACGCAATTGCCTGTGTACATCTAAAGTGTGCAAAATCTTTTCCCCTTTATTTTGGGGATCTGCATAAACCGTAGGCAAATGAATAGTTTGGTTTAAAGCCACACTAGAAACCACTTTAGGCATAAAGGAAGGATTAGTACGTAATGATACCCTATCCTTATGAAAAATCAAAAGGCTCAACCGCCATAAGGGCCTGTAACTCAGAAACCCTTCTTGCAGAAGTAATGGCCAACAAAAAGCAGTCTTCCATGACAAGTATTTCAGTTCAGCATTAGCTGCAGGCTCAAAAGGTTGTAGAGTAAGTTTCTCCAACACAAAATTGAGATCCCAAGCAGGAGTAGGAGCTCTACGTGGGGTCTTATATTCTTTGCCCCTCTAAGAAATTGCTTGAACAAAGGATGTGAAAACAATGGTGGGTCACAATCATAGTGAGCTGAAATTGCTGCAGCATGAATCTTAATGGAAGAGAAAGACAAACCTTTGTCCAATAACTCAGTAAGATATTGAAGAGCCACACTCAAATTAGGCTCTGAAATCCCCAAATTCTTTGCTGCAGTCCAAAATAAAAATCTCTTCCATTTTTCACACTTTCCTTGTACTAGGTCTTCTGGCTTCCATAATCACATTTAAAACTTGTTGAGGAAGTTGAGACCTGCTGTCTTTCAAAACAGAATATGCCAGGCTGTTAGATGAAGAGAGTGAAGCTTGACATTGAGCAGACGACCGTCCTTCTGAGACAACAGATGTGGAATCAAGGGCAAAGGCCATGGAGGCTTCTTTACCAGACTCCTCAGTAATGGGTACCAGTGCTGCCGAGGCCAATCTGGAGCTATTAAAATCATCCTTGGCTTGTCTTGTCTGACCTTTAGAAGCACCTTTGGAAGAAGAGGCAGAGGTGGAAACGCATACACATGAAGATTTTTCCAACTGAAAGAAAGAGCATCCACTTTCCAAGCTGTGTGATGAAACCTCTTTGTGCAAAACTTTGGCAGCTGGTGGTTTAGTGGAGAAGCGAACAGATCTATGTCTGGAGTTCCCAGGACACTGTCAACTTTTGAAATACATGAAGATCCAGTTTCCACTCGTGGGGATCCATGATTTGTCTGCTTAACACATCTGCTAAGGAGTTCTGTGCTCCCGGCAGAAACCTTGCCTGAAGAGTTAGTTGCAAGCTTAGCGCAGTCTCCCATAAAATCATTGCTTGCCTGCACAATGGGTAAGAATGTGTTCCCCCTTGTTTGTTGATGTACCACATGACAGTTGTGTTGTCCGTTAGAATCAACACCTGCCCTGGAAGAAGTAACTCCTTGAAAGCCATTAATGCAAACTGGACTGCTAACATCTCTTTCATGTTGATATGTAGATGCTGTAGTCTGGCAGGCCACTTGTCTTGTATCCACTTTCCATTTAGATGAGCTCCCCAAGCAATGTCTGAGGCATCTGTCGTCGGAATCTGACTCGCCTCTGGCCGGGTCACAGAGAGTCCCTTGTTTAGGTGACATTCCTGAGCCCACCACAGAAATTCCTTTTGAATGCAAGGTATTATTTGAATGACAGTGTCCAAATCCTGGCAGTGCTGTGTCCATACATTTTGAGATACCATTGCAGCTTCCTCATATGCAGTTTGGCATTGGGAAGCACCAGAATACAAGATGCCATGAACCCTAAGGCTTGAAGGACTGTCCTTGCAGTCAGCCCGGACTGAAGAGATAGTTGATGGAAGTAACTGGAAAGAGTCTTTTGTTTGTCCGGGGTTAAAAAGGCCATCTGGGCTGCTGTATTCAGTCTCACACCCAGAAAGCACATGTCTTGAGAGGGTACTAGACTGGACTTTATTTCGATCACAGAATACCCTAGGCATCTTAGCACTGCTATGACATAATCCAAATGCTGTAGAAGGTCTTCTTTTTCTTGAGCTAGAATCAGGCAGTCGTCCAAGTAAGGATAGATTTGAATTCCTTTTAGCCTGAAGTAAGCTATCACTGGAGCCAGAACCTTTGTGAATACTCTGGGCAGTGGATAAGCCAAAGGGCAATGCAGAGAACTGATAATGAGAATTTCCAGCTCGAAACGCAGATACTTCCTGCAACTTAGTCTTATAGGCACATGAAGGTAAGCTTCCTTGAGATCTAAAGTTACCATCCAGTGATCCTTGCCCAGCAGAGGTAAAAGCTGTTGTAACGTCAACATTTTGAACTTGGGAATGTCCAGATAAGTGTTGAGGATAGATAAATCCAAAATTGGCCTCCACGTGTTCCCCTTCTTGGTACTAGGAACAGGCGAGAATAAAATCCTAGGCCCCTTTCTGGCACAGGAACTGGCTGAATGGCCCCTATGTGGAGCAACAGAGAAATTTGCTTGTGAGCCTCTTGTCTTTGTAGAGGAGGAATGTCTGGCATGCCTTTGAAAGGAGGCATGGTATGGAAATAAAACCTGTAACCGTGGTGAATGATATCCAGAACCCATCTGTCTTGGGTAATTAAATCCCAATTTTCTTTGAAAAGAGACAGCCTTCCTCCCAAAGGTGCTGCCAGGCGAGAATGTACTGGCAGCTGAAAAGGCAGGTCATTGGGTCTGCTTACGAAAGGACTGACCCCTGCCCTCACCATAAGTCTGAGCAGGGGAACTCCATGTCCTAGGCCTAAAAGAACCTTGAGCTCTGCCCCTACCACGTCTAGACCTACCCCTAGACTGGGAATCATAAGCAGGATAAGTCCATCCCTTAGTAGGCCAATTTCTACTAAACTTCGGAGGCTGCACCTGCAAAAAATCCTTAACAGTTTGCATAGACTTAGCCTTGTCCTCCATTTTCTTTAAGACTGCTTCCACAGGCGAACCAAACAACACATCAGACTGCAAAGGAGCATCCAAAATCCTTGTTTTAACATGCTCAGCTAAATTCTGATCTCTCAACCAGGCATGCCTCGAAGAACAGAACCAGTGGCAGCCACCCTCGAGGAGGCCTGCACAGCATCAAAACCACATTGCAAGGAATGTTTACCCACCTGTTCAGACACATGAACTAAATCCTGCAACTCTTTACACTCAATACCTTCTGCCAGAGCATCCACCTTAGATTTCAATTGTGAAAGGAGATAATTCTGATATTTTAACATGTGAAACTGACAATTCAACGCCTCATGGCTAAAGTGGAAGAAGTATACACTTTCTTTCCCCATCTATCCAAAGCCCTTGCCTCTTTATCAGGAGGAACAGGATTTTTAACAACAGAGGCCTTCACACCTTTAGGCCCCTGAGAGACAGTTTCTGGGTCTGCCCTAGGACTCTTAAAAGATACTTATGAGCTTCAGGCACCCTATAGTACCTATCCGGTTTAACTGGGGCAGGAGGCAAAGAATCAGGATTGAGGGAAGCCTCTGCAAAACATCTTCCACCACATTCAGAACAGGAGGTATAGCTAAAGGCCTATGCTGGGGTAAAACAAGAATTCCCTAAGCCTCTTCCTGGAATCAGAGAAATCTTGACCTTCCCATTTAAAATGCTCCCTCATGGAATGCAGAGTCTCTGAAAATGAAAAATCCTCAGGAGGAGAAGCTGAAGGAGTAGAATCATCCACATCAGAATCAGAATAAGGAGGATACTCCTGCAAGTCTTCAGCCGAAGACTCAGAAGCCTCGAACATTGCTCAAAACTCTCAAACTCAGGTTCTACCCTAGGCCTCTTATCAGGAGGGGCATAGAACCTCTAATCATAGTAATCAAATCCTCTGCCATTTTAAGCATATGTTTCTTAGGCAAAGACCCTGAAGCACTAGGAGAAACCCCACTGAAGTTAAACTTGGCCTGCCTCTCAAAGAAGCCTTGGAAACAGAAGGAGGCCCTAACCACCTTAGGAAGAGAGGGAAGAACAGCCACCTGAGAAGCCCCTCAACCTGGCCTACTTCCAGGATACATCCTGTAACAGTAAAGTCTCTCCCAGAGACTCCAAAGAAACACCTGGCAAAACCTCCGGCTCCACTGAGCCTTCTAAAGATCCGACGTCAGGGACTGTCGGTTCTTCCACTCTAGGCTTTGCTGCTTTGTCCTTGCGCTTTTTGGTCGCGGGCGGAGCCTCCGACGGCATTTTATAATTACAACGCTTCCCAAAAACTAACCTGGCACAGTCTAACCTTCTCTTAATAGTGCGTTTGTTAAATCTAGCACAAGAGCGGCATCCAACAATGTCGTGCTCAGGCCCTAAACAAGGTATACACAAAGTATGGTAATCCCTATGAGGTATCTGTTTCCCACAAGAAATACAGTTATTCACTTTTTCTGACATCCGGTTAAATACTGAGGCAAGAAAAAACCAAAATATTCCCCAACGGGGTACTTAGCCAACTTTGATTCGGTCTGAAACTCTGACTTCAGAAACTTTCAGAACGCCAACCTGCACTCGCAAAATTGCTTCTGCATCGGACCATGCGGCAAAAAAGACTGAGGATATGACGTCGGTCATGCGCATTAGTACCCTGACGTACTGACGTCAGTCTAATGCGCCCTGACCGACGTCAGCCATATACTTTGGTATTCGGGCCGACTGGACAGCGGACTACCCAATAGTTAGGACTGCAGCAATGTGGAATGAAGAACATCCTGAAACCTACTACCTTAACCACTGATAATCTACCAGGTGAATACATTAAAATTGCAGCAGATGTCCTTATTTACTTTATCATCCTGATAAACTACTCAGTGAAAAAGAATTATGCCCAGTCACTCTGGAGAAAAAACATTTCCACTGAATTATCCAGTTATAGACCTATAGCTACCTTATCTCTAAGGTTCTTGAAAAGTTTACCTATTCTCAGCTTCCCGGCTACATTAGCAAGATTAATCTCTCAAACTCAACATGATTTCCATCCCCACTGTAGCACAAACACGTCCCTCCTCAATTTCACTATCATAATAAGTTTCACAGAAATACAGGTTACCTAGTCTCTTCTGTTTCGCTATACACACCTAAAAAAATGTGTCTACATTATATGAGCGAAAGTTCATATGAACGAACGCTCTTATGAACGAAAGTACCGGACATCGAACCTTATATTGTGGGGGGCTGTGTCCCCCGCTAAATACATATTTCAACTCCGAGATCGCACTACAGTGAGGAAAGGGCAAATATTCCTATCTTCACTGTACTGCGACCCCAGAAAAAGCGTTTTGATGCCCGGCATTTTTGCTCATTAGAGCATTCGTTCATATGAACTTTCATTCATATAATATAGACCCCTAAAAATTATTAGCCAAACTCTCTTCTTTAAAACTTCCTCACTTATCCCTCTTATGGTTTCAAAGTCACCCATCAAATAGGCAACAAGCTGTAAAATAGTAAAAACAAATACTAAACACATTTCTTCCCGTCTCTGCTGGTATTCAAGGATAAAACCTATGATCATTGTTTAACATCTTCATAAATGATATCTCTATAGGGGAACCAAGCATGCCAGCGTAGTGCAATATGCAGACGATTCTACCTTTATCTGCACAGCTCCTAATATACTGTACTTCAGCAGGTTACTCAAGAGTCCTTCTCATCGAATGAGTCACGGTTACTCACCTCCAACCTTATCCTAAATGCAAAGGAAATCAAAGTTAATGCTATTTGTACCAAAACAGCACCAAAACCAAACTTTTAGCACTACATCAAATGACAATACTACAATAGAAATTGTACCACAGAATAAATTGCTCGGTATTAACATAGCTGACTGTCTAAAAGTTTAGCATATTATTCTCTGAAGACATCAGAAACTTGGTGCACTTTATCAAGCTAGTCTACATCTCTCAGAATCTGCTAAGAAAAACATATCGTCATCCTCTCTTCTCCCATCACTTCAAGCAGTTCCCATTCTTACTAGTCTTCACGCTACATATGAAGAAAATGGATACCTGCTATAAACAAGATAGCTAAAAATCACACCTAACCTTCCATCCAGAACACATCACTGTGCTGTCCTTAAACAGTTACACTGGACTGAGCTTCCACAATCTCTCTAATAAATACAACTTATTACTTGCACAGTTTAATTTATAAAACTGAAAATTGTTCCTCTAAGCAACATTCTTTAGAACTACTCATCTACAAGGGGAGTACCCTCAAGAACTAAAGGTCTCCTAATTTCTATTAAACCTAAAACCAAAGCTGGCACCTCATTTAAGTTATGTCACTCAACTGGGGAACATACCAACTGAATGACAACTAGAAAACCTGAAATATTTTAAAGACAGACTCAAAGAATACTCTTACCACCTCATCACTCTACCTGTATATTCTTAGAACCACTCTCTTTTCTACTTGTACACAGCCAGTGTGCGAATTTCAGCCCTCTTACTGGATATATTTTATGTATGCTATTGGATTATTTTCTTTTGTTCATGCCTATTGACATTTGGGAAACTTTGTATTTCTCAAACCCAATTTGGGTAGTTTAAATAAATTATAATCACATGCCATGTTTCTAACTGCTTACAATTTAATACACAAGGTTTTGTCCAGTCAGATTAGCCCGGTTAACAAATGTAAATAAAGAAATAAATATTCTGTTAAGTAATTAATTAACCTTTCCCTGAAGCCCTCTCAGTCCCATTCAGCTGACCAACAGGAGCTTTCAGACTTGAAATAACAGTCTCCAAGGGTTTTCAGAAATCAAAGTGGTGGCTCAGGCAGAGGGTCTCTCTCGGCATTGGGGAGTAAAGCACTACACAAAACATATTTAATTCCAAAGGCTCTGTTCAAAGTGTTTTTGTGAAGAAGAAGAAGAAAAAAAGGCTTTTCTGTTAGCACAATAGTCATTATGGGCAAATCTGGTAACTTGAATGGTGTGTGGTAGCCCATATGTATAAAACTTGAAAAGCAACAAAGCCTGCCATGCAGCAGAAAAACTACAAAATGTGTACAAGTCGAAGGCAAAAGTATTGCTTTTTGTAACGCAGATAGTTTCTCCTCTAACTGTGCTGGATGAACTTTAAGAGCCACTCAAGGTAGGGGACAGAAATCATAAAAATACAATAGAAGTAACAAAGTATCTAAGGAATGAGTCATCCTCTATCTCCAGAAGTTTAAAAAAGTATATTCTGGAGGAAGAAGTCATGTAGACAATGACCTTTCAGCTGTTACATTTTTCCATTCATACAGACGTGCCAAAGTATGACATTTGCTCGACAAAGTTCAGCCACCATCTTAATTTTTAATCCGAACCATTAGCAAAGGGCAAGAACATTTTGGTTAGAGGTGGTAATTAGCAGCAGCCAAGGAAGTGGAACCCCAACTGAGGGCAAACTCGGACAGATGCAAATCATGTGAGCACAGAAGTGGTTTATAAATGGGGAGAACAAACAGATACTGAAGTTAAAGATCTCCTTCTTTTCTGCACAACTATGTGCACATTCCAAGACATGGCTCCTGAACCAAGACCATCTAGCATCAAGTCCTACCAAGAGTCAAATGCCAATATGAAGTCCATAAATATTACTCCAGAAACCGACCTATATACTTGAACATGAAGCCACCTTCAGTTATTGATTACTATCACCGAGTTATGTGCAAGCTGGAGACCATGAAAGCTACTGTAGAATACCACAGTTTAAAAATGTAGCCCACAGCTGGATAACCACAGCTTTTTACATGATCTTGGCAAGACAAAAAAAAGTGAAATGGAATCCAAAATAGTCAGGAAGAGAGCAGGTCAGTCTTAAAAAGTAAACTTCAAGCCTAGCAAAGAAACGGAATACTACGAAAAAGATTAAACAGTTATGCCCTGTGTCAGCACCATGGCGTGGAGAGAGAAAGCCCTAACTATGGCCTAGGCGACCCAGGTTCATTTAGTGGCTCAGGTATCAGAGTCGCTAGAAGGAAGGGATGGGCATGCCTATCCTGATGGGGACAGCACCCAATGACATTACCTAAGGGGAGGTGGGGTCCAAACAGAGTAGTAGCCCTCAGAAGACTGCAGGGGAGGGGCGTGGAGACAGTAAATGAGTAGGTTATAACATCCAATCAGCCAGGGTATTTTGTGTGATAGCCAAGACCCTCCCAGGATTCCCTTAAGATCTATACCATCTCGGGAGTTCCAAGATGCATGCACACTGACTAACAGCTCATTTTAGCTGTCCTGGTGTGAAAACAGAAACTCAGCAAAGAAGGCCAGTAGACTTGTGTTTATGGGTGAATTTCAGTAACTGGCTGGTATGTACACTGCCTGGATGCCAGGAATAAATACAGAAGACCTGGGAAAAAAAATCAGCTACAAAAAGTGAGGAAGAAACATTGACTAGGGAGAGTTCTGCAGCTGTTCAGCAAAAAGGAATGCAACCTTTAGGCATGGCTTCCAATAACCTACAGCATGATATAAGACAACTGCATATAGATCTGGTCAAAATAAACAGAACACTGACATAGTATATTAACACAAACAAAAGGCTGGAACAAACGAAGGAAGCTTTAAACAGAAATTCAGACAGAGGGCACAGCATATAGGAAAAACTCAAGATTTTCAGCTATACCAGAGAAGCTGGAAGGAACAGACTCTGCATTAAATTTACGAAAGCACAAATAAGCAACTGGACTGGTATTCCAAAACAGGACTTCTTATTTATTTATTTATTTTACATTTGTTAACCGGGAGAGTCCGACTGGATACATGTCCATTTTCAGCGGAGGCCCGGGGAGAAAAGCTCCAAGTACATAACAGACATATGAACATTGTTAATGCAAAAAAAGGAAGATAGTTGAGTTCTAAATACAATATAAAGATACATCACATCTTGGGGAAAAAAAACAGCAGCAGCAAATAAAAAAAACATAGGTCAGTTACAAAGGCGAGGCGCCTTGTTAAAAAGCGGTTAAGGATAGTGAGATAAGAGAAGGGTAAATGATAGTGGTTAATCAGGTTTGGAACAGGGACATTGCCAGAGAGTATTGAGATGGGGTTTAAGCTTTTTTTTGAATTGTAGGAGTGAGGGTTCTGAGGTGAGCATGGTCGGTAGGGAGTTCCACATTTTACCTACAAAGTTTGAGAATAGAGAATCCCCAGCAGAATTATTGGCTTTGGTAGTTTGAGCTAAGATCTTATTGGAGGAGCGTAAAGATTGCAGGTTAATATAGGGTAAATTATGTTTTCAGAGCTGGTGTTTTCTCTGGGTGATACAGTATCTGGTGAGCCATTTTGAGTTGGTTGAAATGGAGTTGGCTGGAAAACTCTAACCACCCTAGTTGCTTCAAGTTAGTGCAGTGGTGCGTTCTAAAGGTGGAATTTGTGGCAAATCTAGCTATGTGATTGTAACAAGAAGCAAGTTTGTTAAGGGTTGTCTTGTTTAGGTTTGTAAAGAGGGGGGAGGCATAGAAAAGAGTTGATAGTAGGTGTGTGCTGGCAATTGTAATTTTAGCGTGAGGAGTGAGAAAGTGTTTTACTTTATAGAGAGAGCCAAGCTTTTTATTGATGGTTTTGATGGCAAGATCGAAATGGGTGTCAAATTTAAGGGAGTTATCAATGGTAACACCTAATAGCTTTGTGTGAGCTTCTGGTGATATAGTGATTCCATTGGAGGATGTAATAGAGAAGGTGGGGGGGAAGAGTCTTGTTAGTGGGTGAGAAAGTAAGTAGTTTTGTTTTGTTGGGGTTGAGAACTAGTTGTCGACTTGAGAACCATTTTTCTATTAGGTTGAAAGTGTCTTGGGTTGAAGCAGTGAGGTCTGCCAGGTTGGAGGCAGTACTGATGATAGTCGAATCATCTGCATATTGAATGCATGTGGCATGGGGGGTGATTGTGGGCAGGTCATTAACAAAGATGGCGAAGAGAAGAGGGCCAAGAATAGATCCTTGGGGAACTCCAAGTGTAAGAGGTAGGCATGTAGATAATTTGTCCTGCCATAGAACAGCCTGTTGCCTATTGGACAGGTAGGATTGGAACCATTTCAGCGTGGAATTGCTGAGTGATAGGTTTTTTAATGTATGGAGGAGTTGAATGTGGTTCACCATATCAAAGGCCTTGGAGAGGTCTAAGAAAAGAGCAGATGATAGTTTATTACTGTTTCTGAAGTTATTGATGGTATTAGAAAAGGATAGTAGGGCTGATGTGGTACTGTGATTTGGCCTGAAGCCATGTTGGGAGTTAGCTAGAATTTTATTTTTGGTGAGGTGTTCCATCAGTTGTTTGTGGACACACTTTTCCATAATTTTGGCCAGGGGTGAGAGTATAGCTATAGGTCTGTAGTTGGTTAGCTCTAGTGAGTTACCACCTTTATGGAGAGGAATAATGTGGGACATTTTCCATATGGAGGGGATGAAGGCTTCTGACAAGGTACGGTTTATGATTATGGAGAAAGGATAGGAAATGGCCTCAGCTGCTTTTTGCAGAAACTCAGCTGGGAGAAGGTCAGCTGCTAGCTTAGTGGGTTTTAGTTTTTTAAGAAGAGATGTTATAAAGGATATGGGTACTGGATCGAAGGTAAATAGATGATCTGATGTAGTTGTAGTATTCTGCTGGCATGGGTAGTCGAGTGGGCTGGTTGTTTGTTTGAATTGTGTGGCCAGGGATTGTAGAGTTTCTGTGAAGAAACTATTGAATGTGTTAGCAATGTTTACAGGGCACTGTTGTTTGCAAGTTGTTGGAGTGGGGGTGGTTGCCTGGCCTGGGTGCAGGAGCTTGTTTAAGCCTGCCCAGAATTTTTGTGGATTATTAAGGTGTTTGTGTTGGATGTGGAGGAAGAAGTTTTTTTTATCATTTAAGATAATTCTTTTAGTTTCATTTCTAAGTTGCCGGAAGGTTTGGTGGGAGTGTGGGTCTTGGTACGCCATGTGACCCACATCTTGTTTCTAGATAGGATTTTGGATTTCGTTTCCTTAGAGAGCCATGGTGCGGTTTTGGTTTTAGTTCTAATGGACTGTATTGGAGCATGGGAATCTAGAATCTTGAGGAAGGTGGTGTTGAAGTAGATAACTGCCTCTTCAAGAGGAAGAGACTTGAGTATTGTCCAGTTGTGGGCTTTAAGTTCAGTTTGAAAAATGGAGGCGTTCAATTTATTATTGTTCCTGATTATTTTTATGGTTGTAACAAGGGGGGTGATTTTCTTGAATTTGATAACATAGGTGAGTAAGTGATCACTCATGTCCTCTGGGTGAGTACCTGCCGAGTACTGGTCAGGATCTTTATTAGTAAGGATCCAGTCCAGGATGCTGTCTTTGTTTTGGGGTTTACCTAGTCTGGTAGGAGTGGATATGAGCTGAGAAAAGCCATGTAGATTTATGCTGCTAGACGAGAAGGAATTCCAATCGATGTTGAAGTCACCCAACACTATGGATTCCTGGGGGTGAGTTTGAGTTAACCAGTGGAGAAAGTCCTCTAATGTTTTGTTATTATTGTTGCCTGGGGGGATGTAAATACATGCTATATTTATGCTTTTATGTTTGTTTGGTTGAAGTTTTACAAGTAGAATTTCGGCATTGTTTGTTAGGAGGGGTTGTGGAGTGGCAAGGGAGATTTGTAATGTATTTTTGTAGAGTATGGCTACACCACCACCTTTACGAGTTATTCGGTCTGCTCTTAGTATATCATACCCTGGTGGGATTATCTGTGTGTCTTTCGTACTTGGTTTAAGCCAGGTTTCTGTGAGACATAGTAGGTCTGGGGAACAAGTAGCTAAAAGGGCATGTAGGTTGTGAATCTTATTGTTTACACTTCTGATGTTTAGATGACAGGTCAGAAGAGAGTTAAAGGGTCTAGAGTTTAGATTGAGAAGTGGAGGGGAGGATAGGGTGGAATTACAATTGAGTGGAGGGGAAGGGCCAGGGTTGGGGTGGATATCACCATCTGTGGCTAGTCTGTGATTCAGAGTGGTAATGAATTTGAGGTCTTTGAGTAGAAGTTTGTAGTAATGTTTATCATTTGGCCTAATATTGGTAGGTTTGATAATTACATAGCGTTCGAGTTCTAACAAGGTGGGTGAGTAGGGAGTTGAGTCATGGCCTCTGTTGTTACTTATTAGTTGAACGGGGACATCGTGTGTATGCTCCAAGTCTACCTATAAGAAAACAACCTTGACCTTCAATAGTAAGGAGCAATCCTACCAGCAGAAAGGACTGATTTTGTCAAAACTGTGGCAGAAGGACAAAATACTAAAAGTAGGTGACAGCAGAGTGTTCGTGGAGAATTATTACTCGTACACCAGGCAAAACAGAAGTAAATTCATCCCTCTATTCAGAGAATGCCGAGACGCATATGTAAGATTCAAACTGCTGTATCCAGCTGTCTTTAAGGTATTCTTCCCTGGAGGGACAATCATTTTTTGATGAAATGCATGCTAAGGAGAAAATACTTTTAAGTCCAACAAAAGCGGAGCTGTGAAATAGGAGATTCAACTTCTCGTTCCTCTGGTAATAAAGACCAGAGAGAGACTGCACCTTTGAAATATTTTCCAGTACTTCAACAGAAAATGTTGGAGAAAAGGAAAGGAGCATGAGAGTTGACTACAAGAATCGAGAATATGTTGGAAATGAGCACAGACAGGATTTGGGTGATGGATAAGAATAATAAAATTAGTAACGTAATGTGGGATTACAATGCATTAATTATATTTGTGAAATTTGACAGCACAAGAAAATCTGGAAAGATTGGACTTCAAAATTTGTTTGCTGAGTGGGGGACAAGTATATGCCCTACTTCATGTCATTAATGTTCGAAAAAATGCTTTGGGGAGGGGAAGAGATGGGAGAACGCTAACTCTAAGTAAAGAAAACACGTTCTTTTCTTAAAAGTACTGCATCTGTCTGTGCGGCATGGTTTTCTTTGAATAACATTTTTTGGGTGTAATGGGGATTACAAACAGGTGTTTTCTTTTTCTCCCCTCTTCTCTTTTTCTGCTTCTGCAGTTTTGAAAAATATAGGCAATGTAATGATTAACAAAAAAAAAAAAAGGGGGGGGGCTGGTTAAGGGAGCATGACAGAGTTCAAATTAATGTGATATTTTTCATTATTGCATGGGGAAATTACTGATTAAGGACCTTTCTTTTGAGAGAGAGAGAGCAAGTAAATGAAAAATGAATACGGATAAGCTTTTTTTCTAGCACGTGGAAATATATATACTAAAGTAGCATTTCTGCTGCTGCTGCTGTTCATGCCTCCAGGGAGACAATCTGAGAGAAACTAGAGACAGTCTAGTGGAAGGGGATTGGCTGAGGGAAAAAGAAGAAAAAAAAACAGAGAAAATGAGCAGAACATAACGTTCCCTGAAAACGATCAGGATTTTCCCAGGTGACATCTTTAAAGATAATACAAAGCCAGTTAGGACATGAAGTTCTCTCAAGTTTTTATTTTAAATGCAGTGGGAATACTAATATAACGAGGTGCTTTTGGTTTTTCTTCTTGTACATCCTTCTCTTTTTCTTTGTTCAGTTTTGAGAAATGTAGGCACTGCAATGAAAAAAAGGAGGATGGGAGGGAAGAGCAGAAGGGTCTGGTTAAGAGAGTATGACAAAAGAAAAATCAGTGCGCTTTTTCCCCATGCTTGCATGGGAAAATGACTGGAAAAAAACCCTAGGTGTTATCCAGTAAAGAAAAGTTTAATACAAAGCATGTAAATGAAAAAGAATACTGAATATTGCAAGTCTGTTTTCTGATAAACAAGGTACCCTTAGCAGTTTTGCATCTGGTTTGCATGTCACTAGACAATTTGATAAAGAAATATGGCTCGGAGAACTGTTTACTGAAAGCATTCAAGTGTTTTCTCATCTGGGAGAGTTATACAAATATAAAAAATCAAACAGCACTTACTAATACCACAGGCTCTACCATGCGTCACAGCATGACCAACCTTTCTTTTTGGTCAACATTAATCTGTCTGTGTAGCTATGAACTTCAAACTTATGTTCTTATTAGGAGGCAAAAACTTCAATATTTGAAAATGTACATAGTTGTGTGTGTTATTGTAAAGTTCATAGATTTTGGGATGGGTTTTTTGTTAAGGTTTTCTGTTTGAGGGCTTAAAAAAAAAAAAGTTATGCAAGATGAAACATAACAAGGGAGGGTAGATGTTTGAAGAAAATTTATGAAAATGTTTGGCATGAAGAGGCGAATTCAGTACTAGCAGTTCAGAGTGAATTTACATATTACTCACCAAGACACAAAAACTAGGCTACATAGATTTTATATCTCACAGGAACATGTGCATTTAACTGAAGGTCTTGAAACACACCCAATAACTATTTCAGATCATGCACCAAACACTAAAATAAAAACTCAAGGTAATGAAATGAGAATGAGACACTGGCGCAAAAAAAAAAAAAAAGTAATTTAAGGAAGTGGTTGTGGAATGAATTCAGGAGCTACTATTTATCTTCTGAAAACGTAGCCAAGGAGTGGGATAAAATTAAACTGCAGTTTAAAGTAGGTTGGAAATAAAAGATAGGGAGATAAGGCTATACAGTAACAGGAATTATTTAGAGGGTTTGACAAATGTTAAAATATTGTAAAATAGGGGGAATCCCTCAGAACAAGAAAAAGAGCAACTGCAGAAATAAGGGGTTACCTTGACAATATGCATGAGTTTAGAAAGACTGCTGTTAAGCAACTGTTTTTTGATAATAATTCTAGAGCACAAAAACTTCTAACACAACTCAGGCAACAAAAAGTGAAAAGGGCAGTCACCAAGCTTAGGGAGCCTATAACAAGAAAGATAACATACCCTGTAGAAGTATTAGAAATATTTCAGAAATTTTATGAAAATTTGTATAAAGCAGAGAAATATGGAAATCAAGAAAAAGTACAAATGGAAATGTTCATGGAAGAATTAAATATGCCAACGTTAGAGATAGATGAAAGTCAATTACTTACAGTTAGGACAGAAAGGGATGAGATAAAAATTGCTATGTATAACCAACCTACAGGTAAAGTCCCCTAGAAGAGATGGTATTCCTGTGGAAATTAGGAGGGAAAAACTGATAAAGCTTTCCAGGTCTGTAACAGTAATTTAAGAGAAGTACCACCATCCTGTCAGAAGGCGGTGGTAACAGTAATACCTAAAAAGGGTAAACATCCATCGGCTTTAGCTTCATACAGGCCCATTTCAATACTAAAAACCAGGATTATAAAGTGTTTATGTCTATAATGGCTAAAGGAATGGCAAAAGTGATGATACCAAAACTGATAGATATGGATCAGTGTGGTTTTCTGGAGGGGAGGCAAACATTTGACAATATTAAACATAACGTTGATGATCCAGAGGGAAGCAGAATGGAAGAAAGTACCACTTTTATTGGTGGGTCTTGCTGCACAGAAAGAATTTGACAGAGAAGACTGGACTTCATGAGCAGGGCAATAGAAGCATTTGCTTTCCCTGACACAATTATAAGGTTGATTACAAGACTATATGAGTGATTGTAGGTACAAATTAAAGTGGGTGGATCCTCTCATAATTTCTGCTCGAGTAGGAGGAGCCAAGCAGGGTTGTCCACATTACATTTAGAACCATTAGAACTACTGGCAAAAAATTAAAGGACTCAGAAATTCAAAGATATAACTGGTATGGTAGTTAGGATAAGATGGCTCTATCTGCAGGTGATATTTTATACATGACAAACCCAGAAAGGGACATTACAGTGCTCTAGAACATTTTAAAATAGTTTCAAATCTTCTCAGGATACAAAATTAATGAAGCTAAAAGAAAAGCTATAGCGGTAAATTATGTAGTAGATTTACCTTCATTCTTTGGAAGTAAGTTGTACGATGCACCAAAGTGAGAAAGTACAATCTCAAGATATCAGAAATATCAACCACTACTGGTGCAAATGTACATTGGCATTTGCTCATTTGAATTTGGCATTCCAGGTGCAGATCACACTATAGCGGGGATCAGGAAACACTTTCCCTTACTGCAGTGCAATTTTGGAGTTTGTATATTAAAAGTAGTGGGGGGTGCAGCCCTCCACATATGTGCAGGGGGAGCTTGCCCCACTGCATAACAAAGTCTGGAGACATTTGGAAAGGTCTAACATTCACTGCTGTAGTGCAGTCTGAAAATGGTTGAATCTTGATTTCCCATATTACCATTTTCGACATTTTGTTTTGGGCACATGCTGACTTTCGTGATTTAAAGTGTGATCGTACAACTGCCTTTCAACAAAATGAAGGTATACCATTATGTACCCACACACTAATCGGTCCAATATCCTTATTTATGGAGACATGATCAAATGAAGTATTTAGGAGTATGGATTAGAAATTACTCTGGTGGCAGCTAAGGATATGTGGGAAGAGACTAAACAGAAGATAATACAAAAATTGAGAAACTGGAAGTTTTGTTATATGGATACTACGATACAAGCCATTAAATTGTTTTTAGTCCCTTTAGTCTTATATACAGGTCACGCATACTTTTATCAAGCAGAGGAGATGATGTGGACAGTAAAAAAAAAGTTGAAGGATTTTATCTGGGAAGGAAAGATAGCAAGTGATGGTCAAATTGGTTAAGTTGATTCTACTAACAGAACTAGGAGGACTAGGATTACCTAATTTGAGAGGGCATTTTACAGTAACACAATTACGGCTCTTATACATAGCACAAGCAGGAAAACTATATTTCAAAGTAGAAAGGAATGATACTGACACAGGGAGGAAACTCAAGAAATAAAAAGAGATTGGGATTTTTGGATGTAGACTCTTAAGGCGAACAAAATAAAAATCATATTGTATTCATAAAATATGGAGTATCTTATAAACCAAACCAGTATGAGAATGGAGAAAAAAGATTTTGCCGATAGGGTTGACTGTGGTCAGGGGTACAGATAACAGGCAAGAGGGGGCTGGAATTTAATGGAGAAAACCGGCAAAGGAACCAAGGTATTGGGAGCAAATAAACTAGAAAGGGAAAGGTAACAGAATGGGAAGAGGCCAAGAAATTATCTGGACTGCAGGTTAGAGAAGGTGCTCCCTATCAAGGATTCATATTAGAGTATAGGCGAAGAGAAAGGAACGGGGACTCCTAAATGAAAGACCAGTACTGGCAGAGTTTCTAATAGAATCTAAAACGGAAGCTGCCATTTAAAAAGGAACAATTAGTAAAGCATATTAAATACTGCATGATAATTATAAGAATCAATTAGAGGTACTTAGAAAGGGATTAGAAAGTGAGACTGGATAAACAATTCACAGAGAGACAATGAGGGGATATATGTATATGCATATCTCCCAAATATGCTACAAAGTCTAGAAAATTTAGGATCATTGACTGGAAGTGTTTACACATATTTTTATACCCAAAGTAGACTACAAAGAATTTTTCCTCAGGTGGATAGCAAATGTTGAAGGTGTGATGGGCAAGAAAGAGGTAGCTGGGAACACATTTTTGGAAGTGTGATGAGCTGGCAGACTTTTGGGATTCCCTGTGGACCACTCTGTCAGCGGTGCTGGGTGAGCGGATTGGACTGACTAGGGAAATGATTATTTTGAGTTATGCCACATATTTGGAATTGCCTAAACACAGTGAAGTCTGAGTCTAATTATGGTGGCTGCCAAAAAAGCAATTACTAGAAAATGGAGATCAAAGTCTAGACTAACTTTACTAGAAGTAGTGAATATAGTGACAGAGATAAACAACTGGGATTGGGATCTTTAGAAAAGGGAATGAGCAAACTACATAGGGAAAAAATGAGAATTGTGGGAACAATATATGCAGACCAGGAACAAGGTTTAAGAGGCAGGATTTGAATGAGCTATATAATGCTTAATTGACAATGACTGGATAGTTTATAAAAGTGATGTATGTTTACAAATACAGTTGTTTCAATGATGTCTGTGATGTAAACTGTTGGCAACTAAAGTACATCATCTTGTGCTTTTCTCATTTGTATACAATGTAAGACTGCCTTTTTCATATGTGTACATTCAATGAAGATGTTTGGGAGAAAAAAAGAAGATTTACACCATCACCAGTGCATATCAGTTTAAGACCAGGGGTGATGAAAGAGGCGGACAGACCCAGGAGATGGATGTTGGGCACGGAATAAAAGTGTTACAGGATGAAAAAATCATGGGGGGGCATTTATGCCTTGGTATAATTTAACAGGAAATGCATTCAGTTGACTTGAATAGGAGAGGCCTGTACACATTTTTCTTCTTAAATACACCCAAAAACAAGTACAAAGGTGACCTCCATGCTAGCTAATCAGGCATTTTCTAATCACAAAAAGATTCAAAATTTTAAGGAGCAAGAAAATCTTAATAAGCTTTAAAATGCACTGTAGGTCTAATTTAAAAGTCATTAGTACAACTGCACTCAAAGGTATTTCTTCGCTTGTCAATTTCTAGGGGAGACGACTCCTCCTTAGCAGACTCCTCAAATAAATCAACCTAGAAAGGTCACTTAAGGGGAAGATATGCCAACCTTCTACATTAAAATACTCAGGAAAATCCGTACTTCAGTTAATTCATATGAGCCAAGTTTATACTCGTTCCTCTCAATATCCTATCTATATTTTAAATTAGTTCTTACATAGATTTTAACTCAAAAAAATATTCATAAACCAATTCACCTCTTGGTTTATTACAGAATACCACACTGCAAGATGAAAGCTTAACACCATTTCAAAGCTCCATAGCCAATATTTCAAATTCTTCCAGATAACACAACACATACCTAGAAAGGGCAATATGTACACTGGGTACATTAAAAGTGCCTTAGAAATTATAGTACACCAAGGACTAGAAAAGAAAAAGGAGACGCATATCTCAAGGACAGCATGAAGAAACTACTGAAATGGATAAACCAAAGTAACAAAATAATCACGTTAGACAGTATTTGGCTGTAGTCTATCAAAAAATAAAACTAGTTTTATCAAAAAATAAAACTAGTTTTCCTTTCAGACATGACAGACCACTTCTCAAATGAGCTGTAAAGATTCTGCTAGCTGTGCATCCAGCTTTATGAGAGAGTCTTGCAAACATGAAGTTAAAATCAGCAGGAATTTCCATAAAGCCTTATTCCCAAAATCTTTAGACAGGTTCAGAGTAATTAAAACAATTTTACTAGAAGAAATAGTGGAAATAAATGAAAGAAAAGCCTCCCTTAAAATACAGGGTGTGAAGGACTTTATTCTGAAAGATATTTGCACTTCTATGGACAGCATGTAAATTAAATACTTTGACCATATCATGCAATGACAAATTACAACCAAATGCCTTTGACAGAATCAAATTCATCATTTTTGAGCATAAAAAGTCATTCCCTACTAAATCAACCAATAATCCGTCACAATTATCACTACAAGAACTTTGTTAACTAAAATCTTGGATAATCAGTGAAGCTTCATAACAGGCAAACAATCAAGATTAAAAACATCATAGGAGACTCATGAAAATTTTGACTATTGTCTTTTAGGAGCATATTAAAAAGCAAACTGCTATCGGACATCTCAAAGATATTTTGACAAAATATGGCAGTATTTCATGATACCAAATGAATGCAGATCAGGCCATACATATTGTCAACACTGTTCCATCTCAGAATAAATCTGTAATCCTGATCCAATTAAATGGGACAAGAGAGCCTTAAATATTTTGATATCCCCATCATCTTAACCTCAAAAAAAAAAAAAAATACCAGACTCTCATTCAGCCGATGCAGAGTGTGACATCCATCCTCTGGGCTAGAAATCAAGGAGCCTCAATCCTCAAACTGACACTGGTGAGGAATGTTCACTTGGAACAAAAGGGGGAGGGGGATACACCCAGTATTTCCAGATAAAGCTCTCTGCATTTAAGCACAATTTCTCTAAAGAGCACACAGGCATCACCCCAGGTCCTCAATAAGGCTCCTCCACTGGCACAGCTGTAGAGTTAAGTCCTCAGCCGAGTGTCCAAATCAAGTTCTCCGGCACTCTCTCTGTGAAAGCAGTGCTTTGGTCCCTGCTCCAAGTTGCTGACACACACACTGATTTGATTTCCACACAGACACACACCTGGGAAAGGCTGGCACAGATTTACTAGCTATGCCCCCTTCTGCCCAGATTATAAAAAGTTACACTGCCACCAGACACACCAAAGCCAGCTACAATAAGGCTCGTGCAAGGGTACCCAAATTATACTGAGTGAATTAATATCAACACAAATGGCAATGGTGAGCAGCCAGGCTTTCAGAAGTGGCCAGTGTCGTCAACAGATACAAGCACTCTGAAAGGTTAAAATATTCTCTGGATAGGAAGAGAAGGGGGGTGAAGTTTGCACCAAATATATCAACTAACAAGTTGGTTATATCTTCCAGTGTAGTATGAGTGATCCCATCTACAACCAGTGAAGTACAAAGCTGGGCATTCCCTTTTACACGTTGGATGTAGTTAAAGAATGCCTTATGATTACTCTTGGCTAGGGATGCAATTTTAGTTATTTAACTGCTTTAGAAGACTTTACAAGATTTCCAATTTTCTTGTTTAGGCTTGGAAGGAACTCTTACTCTGTAAAGCGATATCCCTTTTACTTTTGGACAACAGTTTCTTTCTCTTCTTATATAATTGGTATATACTTGAAGTCCACCACAGTGGCCTGTTTTTACGGGAAGACCTGGTTTTGATCCGGTCAGGTACAGCAGAGTTTATGCAGTCGCTTAAATGTTTGTATAGGGCATTTGGATATAACTTCTGAATAGTGATCATAGGGTGGTAAGATGCTTTTTATACCATCACTTAGGCTGTAGTTAGTTTTGGTAAAGCTTTTTATAAATTTTTGTTCCAGTGAGAGTGCGTCAATTCCAGTAGTTACTTCAAACGAGACTGATTTGGTGTCTGACTTATCCAGGAAGGGCAATACGCATGGGGAAGCGCAATATCTCCCTCCATGTTGGCGAGTACTATGTCAGAACATTAGAGTCCCTAGTGGGGGGGGGGGCAGACTATCTGTTCAAGTCCAGAAACCTCAGGATGAGCATGTTTTTGCTAATGTAGGTCCCCCAGTCTATGGGAGGACGGCTGAAATCTCCCAGGACTATGGTGTTGGGCTGTATGGTGAGGGATTCCAGTAAATCGAGGTAGGCGGTGTGCTTATCCTGGACCATAGTGGGAGATCTATAGCTAGCATTGATGTGGTATGGTACTTTCCCAACAGTTAATTGGGCATAGAGTAGTTCAAGACTGTCTAGTTCTAATGAAGATGGATACACCTCCAACTTTGGTTCCTTCATGCTCATTTTGAGGTCTGAACGTGTGGAAAGCATTTTAACCTTGCACAGCCAGGGTGTTCTCAGTAGCCTTGAACCATGTCTCGGAAACAGAACAGATGTCTTCACCCTTTCAACATGAGGAGTGCTTCCAAGGATTACGGTTTCATGCTTAAACTCCTAGAATTAAGCAGCACGACCTTGGGTTAGTCTTGATTAGATTTTATGTTGGAAAGTTTACTGTTTTGACATTGCCTAAAAAAAAAAAAAAAAGACACTATGGGGTGGCAAGGGCCTTTCTCAGTATCCAAAAAGCCTAGGGGGAACAGATACAGACCATCTCTAGCAAAGCAGCGAGGTCAGTCTACCATATCCTCCCAGGTTGACAGAAACTGGAATCCCCTGGACCGATAACAGAAGCGGAGTCATTTGTTGAAGTCAATCATTTTTTTGTTTATATTGTTGTTTCATGCTGCATGAGGGTAGGACACTACCTAGGGCTAGGGACATACCTGTCTGGGACACCTAATCCGAGAGTTCCATCATGTCTCTCTTCATATAGTCCAGAGAGATAGGAGGTAGGTCATTCACTCCAATATGGACTATGACAGAGTCATAACAGTACTTGCTGAGTGACTTCAGTGGAAGCATGATTTGTTGGATCCTGCCACCTGCAGGCAGCTAACATCGATTTTTTTAAACACCTTTACTGAATTGCATCACTTGCAACGCAAATTTACATTTACATAAAAGCAATCCAAGTGCATTAACAAGTTCACGTTTACAAACATTATACTTTACATATACTGCTACATGCATCATATAACCTCAGCAACATTAGATAAATTACTCAATTCCTGCCCCCCACCTTTTTAAAATCTTTATTAAACCATCACTTACCACACAGGCAATCATTTATATAAATGAAAACAATCCCCACCAACACAATCTTAGTTGCAAGCATTTCCCATCACAAACCATACTGTCACTCTCCCAGTTATAAACATTACACATTATCTACAATCTACCCAATCATTTCCAGTCAGACATTACACAGCTCTTTTAAGTCTTGCTTTCTTTTAAAACCTCACTCCTTCCCTGTATGTACTGTTCCCATAATTCACATTTTCCCAATGTAGTTTGCTCCTACCCTTTTCTAAAGATCTCGATTCCAGTTGTTTTATCTCCGTTACTATATTCACTACTTCTAGTACAGTTGGTATAGATTTTGATTTCCATTTTCTAGTAATTGCTTTTTTGGCAGCTACCTGAGAAAACATTCACTAGAGTCTACTTGGGGTATAAAAATATCTAAGTAAACATTTCATAGGTTCATAGGTTTATACTAGGCTATCTGCCCCAAGGCATTTATAAGCCTAGCCCAAATTTTTGTGGCTTACGCCACCTCATATGAAAAAATACTGTGCCCATTAGTTTGTTGTGCCTCTGTCCAGCAGTGACACAGAGATGATTCCCGGGGTAAACCTACGATCTCCCATCCACAGGTCAAGATTTCTCTTGAACAGAGCCAGCGAGGTGCTCTGCCTTGCATGGACCAGAACTCTATTCCACAGCATAGGGAGTCTCTGAGTGATAAATCTATCCCTCCAGCACGTCCTATTTATATCCATGCCAAGGTTTAAGTCGCTTGCTCTAGTGGTTTTGGTGGATTTGGATTTTTTTGAGGTGGAGCATGTCCATTAATTCCGGGTTAGACATGGCCTTGTATGTCAGGCACATGTCACCTCTGAGCAGACGGTATGCGACTGAATAGAGCTGGAGTTTCTTCAATCTGGCAGCATATGACAGATTTTGGAGTCCCTTTATCCTTTTGGTGAGGAACTTTTGGGGTCTCTCCAATTGCTGCAGATGTCGGGCGAGATACATCCCGAATGGGGCATTGTACTCGATCATTGGTCTGATAAGTGAAGAGTACATGGGAACAATGACCTCACTAGATCTGGATGTGAATCCCTTCATGATCAGGTGGGCAATGTAGAAGGTCTTTCTAACCACTTTAGCAACGTGAGTGTCAAAAGAAAGGCCACTGTCAACCTGGGTCCCCAGGTCCCTGATCACCTCTTCTGTGCTTAGTGGATTGCCACCTATATTGTAGCTTGGGGTTACCTTGTTTTTCCCGAAGGGTATGACTAAACATTTTTTGGCGTTTAACTTCAGGCCATGGCTCTGGCACCAGCTGTTTCCGTGAGTCTCTTCTGAAGGATGCAAAAATCACTTGTAGAACCTTCTGAAGGATATCCGCGTCCGATGCACTTTCCACTATGGCGCCCAGTTTGCAGTCGTCTGCAAACTTTGTCAGCCAAAGTCCCCCCATGTTGGCCTGTACTTCTGAGAAGTAGATGCCGAACAATAGGGGGTCAAGGACCGAGCCCTGTGGGACACCACTTGTGACCGGCTTGGAGTCTGACATAGCGCCAGCAACTCTAACCCTGTGGGTTCTGTCCTTAAGCCAGTTTGCAACCCATCTTGTGACATATGGGTTTACATTTAAGCTGGTAAGTTTTTCTACAATACCCGAGTGGGGTATTGTGTCGAAAGCCTTTGCAAGGTCAAGGTAGGCTGTATGGACTGCCTTTCCCTCATCAATGGCCTTGGTGACTTGTTTCGAAGAAGTCAACCAAGTTCAAAAGGCATTATCTTCCCTTGAAGCCAAACCGGGTCGGGTCCAATGTCTGCAAGTCCCCTATATCTTTGTTTATGAGCTCCATTATGATCCTCTCCATAGCTTTGCAGACTAGACTTGTTAAGCTTATGGGGCGGTAATTACCAGGGTCAGTCGAGGCACCGCCTTTGTGGAGTGGGACCACAGTTGCCGTACGCCACTCCTTGGGCACATATCCTGTGGTAAGGCTGAGATTAAACAGCTGCCTTATGTGCGGGTTTAATTCCTCATTTAGCTCGTGTAGCACACAGCCGGGGACATCATCCGGTCCCATTGATGCTGTGTTTTTAGCTTTAGAGAGAGCAGCTTTCACCTGCGCATTTGAGATGCCTGGGAGGCTACACTCCGCTGGGATAGTTCTCTCCTTTAGGGGGGGGAGAGGGGTGAAGTTTGCACTGAACCTGTCTGCCAGTATGTTGGCAATGTCTGTGGGTTCAGTGATTTTTGTATCATTTTGGACTAATTCTGAGCATATCTGGGAGTTTCCACCCAGGTTCCTAACATAGCTGAAAAAGGCCTTATGATTGTCCTTTGAATCCATGGCAATTTTTCTCTCAAAATTGGCCTTAGTTGATTTTATGAGTGCTCGTGCGTTTTACTAATAATGATCAGGGGTGACTTCCCTTTTATGGATTTTGTTCTATCATGTAATAGCATTCTCCTCTTATTGTAAAGTTTGTTAATGGCTGGCGTCCACCAGACTGGACGTTTGCCCTTTGTGGAAAGAGTCTTGGTTTTATTTGGGATTGCCTGATCCATGCAGTCCTGGAGGTGTTCATAGAAGGCATTTGTAAGGGCTTCCGCAGCTTGGGTTGTGGTTTCCACTGGCTCAGGGGCCTTGAAGGATACCACACCAGTCTTTAGTAGTGTGAAGTTTGCACAACTCAAAAGTTCCAAAATTCACAAAAAAACAGGAGAGCAGGACCAAGATGCAAAACGGGTTTATTTTCTCCTCTTGTGGGAACAGTGACTAGCTGTTCCATGGCATTTGAATTTATGAACTCCAGGAACCATTGGGCTAGAAAGTTAGGGCTTGAGTAATGCTCCCAGTCTATATTCGGGTAGTTGAAGTCACCCAATATGATGGTGTTTGGAGATGCATTTATACCCTCCAGTGTCTTCAGGAAGGCTATGTGGGGTTCCCGAGTTTGAGAGGGTGGCCTGTAGCATGCTACAATTTGTAGAGCAGTTTTGCCTATGGTTAGTTGCACCTGGATGGTTTCCGAAGCTTCGTGCATTGCCACCAACCTGGAGGTGTGGGTATCCCTTATGAATATGGATACACCCCCTCCTTTTGTGGTGTGGTCCGGGTTTTGGGGCCGGAACGCATGATATGAGGTAAAACCCCAATAGTGCCGGGGTGCTCTCAGGAGCCTTGAACCAGGTTTCAGTTACAGCACAGACATCAATGTTCTCCATACCAAGAAGGGCCTCGAGTGCGTGCATTTTGAGATTTAGACTTCTGGCATTGAGCAGCATTACCCTCAGTTTCTTCCCATTTTTGTTTTCTAGGGTGGTAGGTTTAGAATTTGAGCCTTGCCTAAAAAGGCACTATGGGGGTGGCAAGAGCCTTGGCCAATATCCGGAATCCCAGGGGTGACAGGTGCAAGCCGTCCCTTGCGAAGCAGCGTGGCTTGTCAAGCATGTCATCCCAGGCAGACAGACACTGGATCCCCTTTGAATGACACCAGACATTAAGCCAATTGTTAAAGCTGATCATCTTGTCTCTATATTGTGGCATCATTCTTGGTGAAGGAAGGATACTGCTCAGGGTTAGGGTCATACCTGCTTGGGCTACATAATGAGAGAGCTCCTCTATGTCTCTTTTCATGTAGTCCAGGGAGGTACGTCTCAGGTCATTCACACCAGCATGGACAATGACTGTCATATTTGTACTTGCCGTGGAGTGACCCGAGTGCTTGTGTTATGTGGCGGATTCTAGCGCCCGATAGGCGGCTTACTGTGACCCTCTCCTTGTTCAGCCTGGTGAGTGGGACGTCAGTGTGTCTGACTATGGAGTCACCTATGACAAGTATGTTTAGTGTTGTATTTGGCCTTAAGGGCTGTGACTGCTTTGCACACTGCTTTTGTGGTTTATGTGTTGCTTGCAGGGTGTCTTGAGGTAGCAGTTGTTTGGGTGTCTGCTTTGGAGGCCTCTGCTGTTCAGGTAAATTTTTACTCAGAGCCTCCGAGTATGTCTTTGTGTGTTTATGTGTTTGATTCAATGGTGTGGTAGCATTATGTGAGGCTGGTTTTGTGGTGTGTGTAGTTGCCTTCTCCTCCTGTCTGGTCTTGAAAGTCCTGAGTTGAGAGAGCTCAGCCTCCAGTTTGGCTAAATAGCTGCATCTCTAGCAAGTATTTGTGTTATGTGGGAGGAGGAGAGGGTTGTCTGTGTACATGAGGCAGTTATAACATTGCCTCAAGAGTCCCAGATTCACCAGCTGGACTGGAGAGGAGACTGACAACTGACCTTTGGACATGCTAGAATAATATTGGGAATTCCTTAATAATTGAAAACAAGGGCCAGTGGGGAGTGAGGGTGTAGTGCTTTTAATTTTTAGTGTTTAAAAATCCTAATTCTAGATTTTGCTGCACATTTGGGAGACATACATATATCCTCCCATTGTTTCTTTGTGAATTGCTTATCCAGTTCCTCTTCCCAATCCTTTCTAAACCTCCTCTGATTGACTCTTACATTTAACATGCAATATTTCATATGCTATACTAATTGCTATACTAATTATTCCTTTAATAGCAGCTTCTGTTCTAGATTTCTTTTAAAAACTACCAGTGTTGGTCTTTCTTTTAGGATTCCCCCTATTTCTTTCTCTTTGCATATACTCCAATATCAATCCTTGATAGGGAAGGCTCTAACCTGTAGTCCAAATAAATTACTGGTGTCTTCAAATTCTATTACCTTTCCCTCTGTAGTTATTTGCTCCAAATACCTTTGTTCCTTTGCCAGTTTTCTCCAATAAATTGCAGCCTCTCTCGAATACAACCCTAACTGCAGTTATCCCTATAGGCAGGATCTCCTTATCTCATTCCAGAGTTGGCTTAGTACTTGGAACATTCTGTACGATTGTTACAGTGACCTTCTTGTCTAGTCTGGTGAGGGAGACATCTGTGTGTCTCACTATATAGAGTCACCTATGACCAATGCATTTGATATGTTTTGCTTTACGGGCTTATTTGTTGAGACACGGGTGTGTATTGATGTGTACTGGTTTCTTTTTTCTTAGTGATGAGTGTGGGTAGTGTGCATTTGGGAGGTCTCTATTCTTTTAGCAAGCTTTTATACAGAGTACCTGCACAAATGTGGGTTTGTGTGAGAGGTGAAGAGTGTGTGCTGAAAACCTGTTTTCTCCCTCAAAACCTAGACAGCAAACTGATACCAATTCCACATTGTATCTATACGTATCACATAGTGCGAGTTTGCTTTAGGAGTAAATGGTTGTCAGTATATATGACACAGTTGCCTCATTGCCTTTAGATGCCCATATCAATCAAGCTGGCAGGAGAAATGATGGGAAACTGCCTGTCCATTACGGCAGGATTTTTCTGAATGCTACATATAGGAAGGAAGTGGGCTAGCTGGTCTTAGTCGCAAACAGCAAAAATAAAGCAGTAATTCAATTTAACACAGTTATCAAAGTGCAATGCTGGCTTACAATACACTTATTTTTCTTTTTTTTTTTTTTCAGTGGATACCTTGGAATTCAGTGCAGATGCACTCCAGAACTCTGGCTAAAGTTGCCAAATGTTGAGCAACTCCAGTAAACTGAGCACAAACCTGCACAAATGCAAGGCTTATATACAGGCAAATTTAAAATGTTTTAAGACAACTACCAATAGGAAAGCCCCAACTTGGGCCTTTTTTCAGCAGTCCCCAACTCAGATGGATTCCAAACTACACACCTCTGCCACAAGGGTGCAGGGAGGCCCTCAATGTAAAATGGCTGGTTTAAGAGCGCAGTAATACCAAACATTCTAGATTCAGCAGGTTTGAATCTAGCCTATGCTATACGTAAGGAAAGGAAACAATTTCTACATGGGAAGGAGTAAAGGAAAGAGTCACTTAAAGGTCAAAGTGAGAGCGTTCAGTAGTATACTGTTAAATGACCTGCAGTGGTATCACTCTGCACAAACTGGCAGCTTCGAGAAGCTGTGAACAATGGAAAACTATGGAGAGCGTTTCCTATACAGGATTTTAAACTGGAGAGGTTTGCTTATATGAAAATGCAGGGAACAGTGTTTACACAATGCACAAACAAAAGGCTTTTATACCAGCAGGATGAACTACGTTTATAAAAGTTACACCCTCAGACCAATCAGATAAAAACACAATAAGCTATCAACAAGTAGTTGCCACCTTGGATGGGTTGAATTTAGCTCTCTGTTCCCACCAGAGTGGGAAAGAACACTCTCAAAGTAAAACAAACTGGCTTTCAGCTAAAGTACAGTAACAAATGTTACACAGCAGAAGAATTTCTGCAGTATCAGGAATCCCTGGAAATAAGTTCACTAACCTGAAAATTTTCACAAACACAAACTTTGCAAACTCAGAAATATTTTGTCATACTCTGGAAAACATAGAACAACTTTTTCAGTATCCGTGGAAGTTATGAAATATCAGACTACTGTTAAAACAACGTAAGACCAGTACAGTAACAGAGTTTCATTAAAAAGTGCAAGCTGACAACAGTGAAACTTAACCAAATAAATAAATGTGGCACAGAAATGTTAAATATCACTGAAACAGTTACAGCAAGTGCAAAAAATATATAAGCTCTGTAGGTCCAGATAGTTTTAGAAACAAAGTCTTGCTGTCACAGGTTCCAAGCCAGGCACAAGAAAGCTCTGAATAAATTTTAGAAGTAATCGCAGGTGCCACATGCTTTTGGATGCTGTCAAGAATAGTTTTTACCAACAAATGCTTGGATGTGGCCAAATACATTTACTAACAAAAGTATGAAATGAAATAAAGATATCAGTAGTTGCCAATGACAGCTATGGACTGGTTTTGAAGCAGCTACAACAACTTATCCAACAAAAATTATAAACATGAGCAACAAAAATGATTAGAAACAAAACAGCAGCAGCATGTAAGGCAGTACACGAGTTAGGATGAGCGAAGAGTTCCTTATGAATAAGCAGCAGCAGCCTGAAACTCAGCGAAGTTTAGAGCAAAGATACACTACTAGCAGCAATGATGTGAATTATGTGACAGACGAAATGAATGCCAGACAAATGTTTTGTTTTAGCATGCTAACTGTTGTATCTATACTGCAACCCAAGTTGTTATGCGGAGTACAGCATAGTCAAATGCAGCACCGACAAACAGAAAAAAAAAAGTGACTTACACAAAACACATATGTAGTGAAAAAAATTATGAAGCTGAAACATGGAACTGGATTAAATAAAAAGTACTCACTAAAGTCCTTGGTACAGGTACCAAGGGCAAATTCAGCTGGAGTTGGTCAGTCCAGTACCAATGCATAGCAAAAAATGCAACACAGCACAGTTCAACTGAATAATCAGCAGGTCCTGCAATGTGGCACAATTTAAAAGCTGTACTAAGTCACAATCAATGAGAAAATATCAGCAAATTAAGCCTGTAGCAAGCAGACTGCTCATAACAGACAAATATCCTGATGGAAAATGTAGATCCAAAAATTAGATTTGTTCTTACAGCAAAATGAAGGGCTGTAAAGCCCGTTAATGTACAGTGTGTCACATACTTGCATGATGAACTTGGGTGGGGGTGATTTTTTTTTTTTTTTTTACAAATCTGAGTTATGAGAGAGAAAATAGAGCCATGATCAGCAGTAACAAGTAGCTAGCAGACCTGACACCTTGCACCTTACACAAACTGTCCAGATTTTCACCTCATAATTTTGGTCTGCTCCACATAAAATGTGTTTTTCTGGCAAATCAGTGGGATGATGTGAGGACTGAAGTTAAATAATGACATGCATTTGAGTTTCAGACTGCAAATCCTTCAGAAAATTTATGTCAACACAAATCCTGTTACTCTAGCAACGTTCTATGTTTATAAGAGCAATATTTAAAATTTGTCCCTTTTTTTGGGTCTTTGTCCCCCATTTTGTCAGGCTTTGTCCAGATTTCTCACACTAAGAGGTTGAGAGGTACGTCTTGCGAATATAAGTAGCACCACATACAAGTGCCCAATGCACAGAAACTTTTAGATGAAGTTATGCTTACAACAAATACTTCATATAACCAACTGTGAACTGAGAAACACAATCTGCCACAAATCTCTAAACCACTCTTTATGAAGCTACAAGGTTCCAATGCAAGTAGTGATACTTCTGCTACAGAATTTTACTGAAGCCCTAAGTTTGGCAAGGTAATAGGATTCATTAGCACAAAACAGACTTGTTTCTGATATACGAAATGGGAAGCAGATTGCTGCAAGAAGTAGATTTAACATTAAAAGAAAATCCCACCTTCTCCTAAAGTTCATCTCACCCTTCAGCTTGATTTACATACGATAAACTGAATAATAAACCAATTTGGTTTTCCTGTCCCAACTTACAGTTTTGGAGTGATTGACTGGCCCCAAAACATGAGACTAGATAAGAAAACAAGGATGCTTCATGCTTACCAAATGATTTATAAAAATCAGTGTACGCCAAAATTATATATTCTCCGTTCTGAAGGAGGGATGTGCCTTCTTGAAATTGATTATATGTATAGATCTGCTGACCTCATAAGACCCAAACGTAGTGAAAGTTTTGAAACATGAGGAGTATAAATCTAAGACAACTTCTCTGCTTAGTCTTGCAGAAGAATATTGGCATCAAACTGGAATGGAAATCAAACCAGAAGTAGATAAAAAAAAAATCATGCAGCAACTGAATGTGCCAAGAAAACAAAAAGAAAGAATATAGTTGAATAAAGTTGAGATCCCTCATCAAATCCTCTAAAGCTAGGCATGAAAACAGAACTGCAGCAGATAGCAAAGACAACCACAAGGCCTTCTATAGTTATGCAAGGAATCTCCACGGCAATACCCAGATTTACTCTGAGCTACTGCACAATGGAACCTCCTATACTGAGCCAACAGATATTACCAGTATACTGGCCAACAGATTCAGTGCCAAGTTTACCCCCCCCCCCCCAAAGGACCAATCACAATACCAGTAGATTGCCAGGCACCCAGTATTACTTTAAAACAGCACTGTCCAAGGCTAAGAATAAAGCTTCTATGTGACCTGACAATTTCCCTGGTTGTGTTCTACATGACATACAAAGTGAACTACCACCTCACCTGTGCGCCTTGTTCAATCACAGCCTCACCTCAGGCTTTGCCCCTGCCGAATGGCGCACTGCTACAGTCATCCCTCTCCACAAAGGTGGACGAACTACAGACCCTGGGAACTATCGCCACATTAGCCCGACTAGTCTGATATGCAAGGCTATGGAACGCATCATCATGGACCTAATAAACAAGGATATAGGGAATCTCCAAACTCTGGATCCCACACAGTCTGGTTTTGTGAAAGGTAGATCATGCCTGCTCAACTTGGTCTACTTCTTTGAGTCAGTCACCAGAGCTGTGGATGAAGGCAAGGTGATTCATACAGTCTACCTTGATCTGGCCAAGGCTTTTGATACCATCCCCCCACTCAGGAATCACAGAAAAACTCACTAAGCTTAGCATCAACTCCTACATCACTACGTGGGTTGCAAACTGGCTCACAGATAGAACCCACAGTGTTAAAGTAGCTGACTCCAAGTCAGACTGCCGATTATTCACGAGTGGAGTCCCACAGGGTTCGGTCCTGGGTCTTCTCTTCCCTGAAGTCCAGGCCAACACGAAGGGACTCTGGCTGACAAAATCCACAGATAATTGCAAGTTGGGAGCTATCATCTCCTCAAGTGATGTTGATATCCTACAGAATGCCCTCACAGTGACCGAATGGCGTCAGAACCATGGCCTTAAGCTCAGTGTTAAAAAATGTGTCGTCATTCCTTTTGGGGAAAAACCCAGTTCCCACGAATTACTACGCTAATGGTAGTCCACTGAACACAGAAGGTGCTATAAGAGATCTAGGAATACAAGTTGACAGCAAGCTGTCTTTGGATCACAACATTGCCACTATGGTCAGAAAGTCCTTCTATGTGGCACATCTCATAACTAAAGGTTTTGCGTCCAGGAAGAAAGAGGTCGTCTCCTTCTGCTCTTCCCTCATTACGCCAATCATCGAGTACAATGCCCCATTTGGCATGTACCTCACTAGACACCTGCAACAAATGCAGAGCCCACAAATGTACCTCACAAAGAGGATCCTAGGCCTTAAACACTTGTCCTATATGGACAAACACAAAACACTCCAACTATTCTCTGTCTCATACCACCTACTTAGAGGGGATCTCTGCTTGACTTACAAAGCCATATCTGAGAAATGCTACAACTAAAGAAATCCCAATCACTCCACACCACACACTGCAGAGACAGCAAACTCATTACCACAATTAACATACTGGAGGGACAGGTTCATAACCCCAAGACTGCCCATGCTACAGAACAGACTCTCATACATGTCAAGCAGAGCACATCGCTGACCCTTTTCAAGAGAAATCTTGATGACTGCATGGGAAACAGAAAATTCACCCCGGGGATAACATCAGTGGCTCTACTCAACAGAGGCACTGGAAAATAAGGTTGGGTATGGCTAGGCTTGTAAAGGTCCCAGGGCCATTAGCCTAGTACACAGCTATGAACCTATGAATCCTAATATGCTGTACAAATACCAATGTATACAGCTCCTTCTGATCAAACATATGCTCCTACTGTTTGATCAAAATGCTCCTAAGTAATATAGGGTCCTCGTCTAAAATAAATTTACATACTCTTCATCCCCACATATACAAGTGGCTTTAACCTTGTTAATAATAAATGATGGAACAATCAAACACATAAAGCATTTAAAATATGTAAGGTGATTAAGAAGGCGGTTAATTATAGCCACGAAAATAAAGGTTTGTCATATTAATATCTTCATTGGTTGTTGGCACGGAGGGTTAAGTCTGTGAAATGTAATAACTGCAATAGAGGATAGGACTCCTTCAGCTCTCATTTGCCTACTGTATGGCCTTGAGAAAGCCATTCAACTAGAAATTGCTCTCGGGTCGCCCCTGAAAAACGACTGTGCACCCAATGGGCCTACTAGCTTAACAAATTATTAATTACCATTATTATCCTCATTCAAGTAAAGGCTTCTATTACAATATTCCTGGCAAACTGTCCAGAATCAAGCCATTGGGAAGGAAGAATACGCATCCTAAGGAACAATGCTACAATATGCGTTCCAACACTGTCACCCCCCCCCCAAAAAAAAAAACATAACTTCCGAGAAAAAACAAACTGAAGTAAGCCACACTATAACAAGCGTAAAGAGTGCAATAAACTCACTAACATAACGTATTCATAAAATTAACGATGACTCTCAAATGCTAAAATGTATTAACACACTACCACTATCCTCTTTTTATACCTTTATGATGAAATAAGGACCACTAGCACATTAGGACTCCGCAGAAAGCAAAATACTCAGTTGACAGCATAACATATGAAACATTACAGCGGCGTACCATCAAAATAAAATATAAAACTACAACATAAAGAAAAAACTTTTGTGAAAAACTCATCAATCACTACTATAGTAATACACAACCAAATACTAAAAACTGTAATTTGAACAAACCTACAAAGTAAGGCTGTAAAACACATCTGGCGGAAACTCTATGGTCATCAAGCAGGGGTTTGCAAGCATGCTGTCGGTTGATTGGGTAACCTGATAAGTACTTCCGGGTTTGTCTCCCAAAGAGTCGGCGGGTATTTCTTATTTTGTTTACATTAGTTGACTTAGTTTGGAGAAATACAAATGGCATCTAAAAAGGATGAAAATGCCAGCAATACTTTTTCTAAACATTCAATAGCGTGAGTTTTTTTTTTCTAAGTAGTAAATGTACTTATAACATTTGATGCGAGAAAAACTTTTTGAGCATCTTTCACATACAAGTGTCATTTGTTTCTCACATAAATCTCTAAAGTGATCTTTACGGTGCGGGAGTAAACCTGAATTGCAGTAATGACAGGGTCAAGTTATTTACAGTCTACATAATGTATTCAGCCTGGTAGTGGCAGACAGTGGCTCATTTTGGCGAAATACAGTATTAGTATTCGGGTACAACATGTTTTGCATATTGTTTCTTGTCTGTAGAATATGCCAATGTACGTGCCTTTACAATATCTTTCAAATTCTTGTTTTAAAAGGTCTGGATAAATTTAAAAAAATAATCGAGGGCGAGAGATCATGATCAGGGACAGTTTTAAATATCGCAGTAATTCACATAAAAAGTTGATAGATCAGCACGTTTTGCATAAACATGCACTTTCTGAACAATAAAAAGTATTAAATTCGTAACGTCTGGTACTACTGACTGTAATCCCAGTGATTTACTAGAAAACCAAACTTTTATTAGAGCAAAAACATGAGACAAATCGGGAGTAATTAAGGGATATGCTTATTACTGCACAAACAACATCTGTCGTGTCGTGTGGGAGTTAACACATTCAATGTCTATGAATGTGAGTTGTGCTGATACTTTTTAATGTGTATTTCTATTGTTTGAGTGGACAATAACCATCATGGAATTGACTATATTCTATTTTTCATTAAATGTTTAATACACCATGTTGCTGTATATGGTTACCATAGACTGTATTATTAATTTGTTTTAATTCTCTAAATTTAGAATCAGTGGATTATTTTAGTTTTTCGTGTTTCATTTTTAAGGCTATACTTCTATCTTCTATACATTTTATCATAATCATCTTTCATATCCTTAATGATTATACTAGAAATGATAATACTGTAAAGTACTTACCTTTTTAAGTCATTAATATATTCCGACTTTCCCAATTAGAAGAAATCTAACTTGTATTTCGCTATTATTTTATTTTACATTTGTTAACACTGGTCCAAGGTCCCTTTACAGTACAGATATTCACAGTAAGTTGTCGCAGTACATAACTGGAATAAAACAAGGACAAGACATTACATTGAACTTATTTTAACATTCTGATTCTGTCGTGTTTTCAAACAGTCGGTTATTGCATAAATTATATTTTGCATCCTTTCCGATTCAGTGAATTAAAATCAAAACATAAAACCTAGGACAAGTAATTTAAGGTACATATTAAAGTACAGTTATCAAAACCGTAACTGTAAATTAGCATTTACATAAAATAGGAGATCTTATCCTCCTAGCTAGTATTAAGGGAAGGGCAGTACAGCATTTAGATACATTCTGGGATGTGGCAGAGTGTTAGAGGAAGGAAAGGTTAATAGCGCAGAAAGACATTTAAATTAATATGATGGGTGGAATGGGAAAGGGAAGTGTGATGGGGGTAAGAAAAAGGTGCAACCATAACAGAAGGGGAGAATGGATAAATGTGATAAGGTAAAAGAGTAAGCTCATTAATCACAGTATCTTGAAAATATGTATTTCCTTAATCTGATATTCCTTTTAATGATTGTTGAGCATTTGCTTTGAAATATACTTTGTAAATAATCATTCTCAACTGTTTTTCTTTTGACTTGTCAAAAAATGTGTTTCTCTCCTTGTTTTGGAGCTTTTTCTCCTGGGCCTCCGCTGAAAATGGACATTTCAGTTCCCAGACAGATTTTCCTGGTAAACCAAACTAATAAATAAACATTATAGCATAATTATTTATTTATTTGTCTTGGTTTACTGGGAAAGTCCGACTGGATAATACCCATTTTCAGTGGAGGCCTGGGGAGAAAAGCTCCATTTGCTTACATTGCATTATACTAAGTTCCAGTTAAACACAGATTAGCTACATTTTTATTTACATTTATACACAAACAGTAGTAACATTTATACATTCTAAGATTTTACAGAGGTAGAAGTTACTAAAAAGAAAGCCCACAGGCAATTTAGTGGATTATACAGGCAGCAGTTGTATATAAAAATTGTTTTGTCATTTCAGTGAGAGATTGAGGAGAGTATTTGGAAAGTGTTGTACTACGAACACAAAGTAGGATATGATATCTAATGAAGACCTGGGAGTCAGGTTAAGTGTTACAGACCATAGGAGGTAAAGTAACACACCAGTTGAATATTACTCTATTGTTATTTATAGGATTATTTTGTGAGTGTCATAGTATATGGCAACATTTTGTTTTAAATTATGTATCGGTCTTTAAATAATTTCCTTAATGAGGGCGTTAATATTTGTTTATTTTATTTTGTTTACATTTTTGTTACTGGGGAAAGGGCACGGATCATAAAATGACCAATGCAGGTTCAGCCTGGATTACAGTCAGAAAGTAATGACAAAACATCAAGGAACCATAACACAATATAACAGTTTCAGCTTCATTACTTTTGTACCCTGAAAAGATCTGAAACTGTCTTAATATGTTCCACAGCACTGTAATGTCCCTTTCTGGTTTTGTCAGGTATAAAATAATGTCATCTGCAAATGTAGCCAGCTTTTCTTGACTACCTCACCAGTTATATCCTTGAATTTCTGAGTCCCTATTTTCTTTGCCATTGGTTCTAAGTATGATACAAATAACAAAGGGTAGAGAGGACACCCCTGCCTGGTTCATCTGATTAAGCAGAAATTATCAGACAGGACCCCGCCAACTTTAATTTTCGCCTCTAATCCTTCATATAGCCTCCTAATCAACCTTATAATTTTATCAGGGGAATGCAAATGCTTCCATTGCTCTGCTCATACAGTCCCAGCTTACTCTGTCAAATGCTTTCCCTATATCAAGACCCACCAAAACATTGGTATTTTCTTGCATTCTGCTTCCCTTTGGATCATTGTTGTCAAATGTTTGCCTCCCCTGCACAAAACCACTTTGCTCCATATCTAGTAATTGTGTCATTGCTTTTGCCATTCTTTTAGTCATTATAGACATAAACACTTTATAATCAAGGTTTAGTATTGAAATGGGCCTATATGAAGCTGGATCTGATGTTTAGGTGTTACAGCTACCACCAGTTTCTTCCAGGAAGTAGGTGCTTCTCCTCGTCTTAAAATACTGTTAAACAAAACCTTCCAGTTCTTTCAGTATTAACCCTCATAGTTTCCAAACTTCTACAGGAATACCATTTATTCCTGGGGCCATTCCTGTAGATTGGTTATACAGTCACCATTTTTATCTCATCTACCCTTATCCCAACTGTTAGTAATTGAGCCTCCTCTCCCTCTAAACATGCCTAATTAATTCTTCCATAAACATTTCCATTTGTACCTTTTCTTGATTACCATATTTCTCTGATTTGTACAGACTTTCATAGAATTTCCTAAACATTTCTAATACTTCTATAGGATCCTTTGTTATCTTCCTTATTATAGGCTCCCTAAGCTTGGTGACAGCCCTTTCTACACCCCAAGCCATAGTGCTAAATGTTTTTGTGCTCTAGAGTCCTTATCAAAAAACATTTGCTTTATAACAATCTTTCTAAACTCATGCATATTATCGAGGTAAACACTTATTTTCTGTTTAGCATTTTGAAGTCGGTCCTCTTCTTGTTCTGTGAGATTCCCCATTTTGTAATGCTTTAACATTTGTCATTTCCTCTAAATAATTCTTGTTACTTCTTAACTATATTTTCCCCCTATTTTTAAACTCCATTTTTAATGTTTTCCCACTCCCTAGCTATATTTTCAGAAGACATTTCTATCTTCTCTAATAGCGCCTGAATAATTTCCACTACCCATTCTTTAAATTCTTCTCTTTTCAACAGATAGGTGGAAAAGTGCCAATGTCTCATTTTTATTTCATTAACCTGTGTTTTTATTTTAGTTATTACTGGTGCATGATCTGAAATAGTTATTGGGTGCATATCAAGACCTTCATGTAAGTGCACATGTTCCTGTGAAATGAAAATTCCTTGTGGAAGTTGTAATATTTGCCATGTATTAGTTGAAGATAATGTTTTTATTCATCCATGAACAGTGAAGTGCTTTGAATTCAAAGTTAGTGCTACTTGAACTACTAAAAAAGTTATATATTTAGCGGTCTGTTTACTTTGTAATTCATTCTATGTTGGAATGACAAATCGTTCTCTAAGAGAACGTGTTGGAGAACATTTAGCAGCTATAAGAAACAGAGATGCAGAAAGAAGTGCTCTAGCAAAACATATAATTGAATATGATGATACTCATATTTTTAGTTTTAGAGCTATAGAATGTATACAGCAAAGTTTATGGTCAGGAGATCTAAAGACCCTGACAGAGCAGTGTGAACATAGATGACACTATGTACATATTCAGATATTGAAGTTTTACCCTTCTAACTTGTTACTAGATTAAGCTAGTGGCCTTAACCCAGTAATTCTCCTAAGCAAGAATGAGAAAAAGCGCACACATTTTTCTTTTGTCATGCTCTTTTTAACCAAATTTTCTTTTTTATTATATTGCAATGCCAACATTTCTAAAAGCTGAACAAGGAGAAATAAAGAAGGAAAAAATGAAGCAGAAAGAAAAAAAAAACAGGAGCACCTATTTACACTAGTACCCCCATTATACTTAAAATAACTGAAAACAATTTACTTTGTAATATGCAAAGAAAGTCACACACCATTTTAATAGTACTTATAAGAAAAAAAATGTTTTACTTGCACTTAAGTTCCTCATCGTCCCCTCTCCTGAGGATTTTTCTAAACATTAATGACATAACTAATAATAAGTAAATAATAATCAGTTGTAAGACATATGCTTTAGAGTCCCATATAAGTTTAACAAAGTCCAACATTTCCATATTTTCTTGTTCTGTCTTGTTTCACAAATATAATTATTGCGTTGTAATCCCACATTTGTCATTTTCCAAGTTACTGATTTTATTTTCCAACGTTAATGACATGAAGTAGGGCATACGTTTTAGAGTCCCATACAAGTTTAACAAAGTCCAAGAAAATCCAATATTTCCAGATTTTCTTGTTCTAGTCCTGTTCATCTCCTTCTCCCAAACCCTGTCTCAACTTCATTTCCAACATACTTTCGATTCTTCCAGTACACTCTTGTGTGTTTTTTTCCCCTCTCTCAAGCATTATATTCTTAAGAGATGTGCATTTGGAACACTGGAAAAGGTTTCACTAGCACAGTCTCTCTGGGATCTTTATTACCAGAAGAACAAGACACAGACTCTCTTGTTTCACAGCTCAGTTTTTGGTAGACAAACTTTTTTTTCTTCCTTAGCATGTATTTCATGAAAAAATGACTTTGTTCCTACAGGGAAAGATATTTTCAAGATAGCTGGGTACAACAGTTTGAATTTCACACCTGCTTCTCGACATTCTTTGAATAATGAAACTGAAAAACTGGTGAAAAGATGGACAATGACCAACAGAATTCCAATGCAAACATTTATCCCATCTAAAACTTGATAATATATATATCTAATCATATATACATATATATGTGTGTGTGTGTGTGTGTGTGTGTGTGTGTGTGTGTGCGCGCGCGCGCGCGCGTCCCCTTCAGTTGATCAAACTTTTAAAAGTCGAAGCGCATATGGCTGTGACTATATGATCGCACTTTTAAAAGTTTCAGCGGTCTGAATGGAGATTGCCGTACCATGCGGAATGGGAGGATTTCCCTTTATTGCAATGTAGTGCGATCTCAGAGTTGGTATATTTAAGTAACTGGGGTGGGGTGGGTGGTGCAGGGTTGCCCCCCCCACTACAAACATTTATTTATTTATTTTTAACTGTTTGAACTTT
>NC_056747.1:161898979-161920281 GCF_019279795.1 Protopterus annectens | reverse complement strand
AGTCCAGGGATATAAGGGTGCCATTACTGAATTGAATGGAGAAATCTATGGGGGAGTACTTGCTCTTTGTTGTAAACAGTAGTAGCTTGGTCTTTTTGGTGTTCAAAAGAAGGCATCGTTTAGAGAACCATGCCTCTACTATTATACAATGACATTACTTAAGAAAAAAATGACTTACTTTTCTTAAACAATGTCTTTGTATAACGGCACCGTGGTATTCTGCTTCTGCTACATATCCTGTTGCTTTTTTTGATGTACTAAGCATGCGTATGGAACTTGCATTCCCAGGCTTACCCAGTACATCAGTGCTTTTGAAAGGAACCAATGGAGAAAGGAAGGTCTCCATTGCTCCTTTTGTTTATTAAATAAAAAAAAACTTCAGACAATTTAGGGGTAGGAGAGAGGCAGAATGGAGGAAATACAAGGAAAATCAAGTACATGTCTTTAGTTTTGAATAACGTTCCTGATTTTCCTAGTATTTTCTCTGTCCTGTCTCTCTTGTATATCCAGAGACCAGATTTCTAATTTTATTGTTATTTAAAAAATTAAAAGTTACAGTATATACCAATGGAAAAAAGTCTGGGCGACCAGACCTTTTTCCATTGGTATGTGCTCAGATCTACAATGGTTGGGCTGACCAATCAGCATGCCAGTTTTTGAATGCCAATGGCCAGTCATTGTATAATAAAAGTTGGATATCTTGCTTGGATCAATGTAAAGTATCTATATGGTCTGAAGAAGTGAGGAGATTATCTTATTACTTTTGTCTGGAGAGTGGTCACATGGGGACCACTGTGTGGCTGTGTAGCTGATATTTTTAGTATTTCTGGCATTAGTAACTTCAGGGTACTTATGCTTGGAGTTTTGCCACCCCTCCCAAAAGATGTGTACAATGTTGGTTTTCACCCACGTGTCTTTTCAAGCATTTTTTGTTCATTGATGTGTTTTTCAGAATCTTGTCAGTTGTTGTGTTGTACTATATCTACCAAAGTTCAATGCAGAATGTCCACTAGTTACTAATCTTACTAAATAAGAATGTGGGTTAATGAATGACAAAAACAATAGGAAAAAAATAGCAAACTAAGAATCATGAAACTCGGTAAAAGGGGGAGGGTTAGTTTTGACGGACACTATAGATTTATCTACTATGAGCTGCTTAATAATGCAATTCAATAAACAAGGTCTCCAAGAAATAAATTCACAAGGTCTCCAAGAAAGAAATTCATATCTTTTATTACATATTAAATTTGACCTTGAATGATCTTTTAGGCCCATAAATGATTAACCACAATCTATACAAATTCATCACGGCGGAGTATATGGTGGTTCCTGCCATCCTAAGGATACTCAAAATGCACAAAAATGTCCATGATCCACCCCTACGTCCTATTGTGTCTGCTGCAGAATCAATAAACGCATCCTTTACAGATATACATAGATGGTACAGAAACATTTTTTTATATAAATTTCCCTTACATTTTAAAGGATTCACAGGATTTTTTTTTTGGGGGGGGGTTACATAAAAAAGGAATTTTACTACAATGATTTGTTACTAGCAACTATTGATGCCATTTCTTTTCTTGTATACATCACCTTATAGGTATCAACTGGTTCCGAGAAGCATGCCTGCAATTTGAGATTTTGCATAACAGAAAACAACATGTTAGTTGGTTTCTTGGAAACATTGTTGGAAAATAATTCTACTTTGCATCATCTGAGTTTGAAAGAAAAATTAGAAAGAAAATGTATATGGTAAAATAAGTAATTATGACACTAGGAATAAAGACATGTTAAAACGTGGATCATGCCAACCATGCAAAAACATATTTATGGGTCAAACTTTAAGACCAACACTTTCTAAGAAAGTATATTGTACAAAGCAGACTAATACCACTGGAGTTATTTATACAGGCTTCTCTGATTTCTGTCACTCATTCTACGTTGGTAAAATGGAAAGAGCTCTTAAAAATATATATGAGCACTGCCATGAGAAAAAAACAAGTAAACAATGCTTTACACAAACACAAGTTAAACTGTCCAAGTTCTTATTTTATTCTAGAGCATGTTCTACCTAAACTTGGGGGTGGGGGGTGGGCATGGGAGGATACAGTGGAGTATCATGAGCTCCACTGGCAGCTAAGGCTAAATGCCAGCACTATACCTGGTCTTCATGACATGCTCTCTATAAACAGTGTGCTAAAACTAAGAGCCTAATAAGTTGTACTTATTAGTAAGTTATCACTGAAATGCTTTTTGTGACATTTATTGCATTTGTTTTTATACACAATTTGTATCCACTACTGAAGTTTGAACTTGTATTATGTCTTGATTGGTTAGCTAAATTAATTATGCAAGCTTTGAGGAGGCTTTTTTGTTTTGAAGTCCTGCTTATAATCAGGGATGAAAGCACTTAACATTCTGTATTTACATTAAATCAATTAAACTATCATCATGATTTAATCAGTGTTCTCTTATTTCCTGTGCTATGGAAACTTCTGGACGTTGTCCTCGTTTTCTGCGTCTAGTTGTTGTTCTAGGGGAAGGATGGAAGCCAAGAGTTCTTTTTGCAGGAGATAGTCCAGCAATTGTTTTTGAATACATTTTTTCAAGTATTTTGGCAAGGGGAGATAAATAACTTTAGACCTATAGCAATCTTACATCCGTTGAATTTCTGGGTCTATATTATTTCTTTGACAGCTTAGGTTGTTGAATGCTCAATGATAGACACCTAAGCGTCAAAGTTTCAAAATTGCAAACGGCCATATAAGCAAATTCTTTCCTTGGGAAAGAATTTGTTTGGCCGCTATCGGGGACTTGCCCTTTCCCCAATGTAGAGTGATCTTGGAGTTGGTATATTTAGTTAGGGGCGGTGGGGGCATAGCCCCCCCCCCCATTATATTTAGGTTGAAAAGTTAATTTCATTTCTGGACAACCAAGCAAATTCTTTCCTGAGGAAAGAATTTGCTTATGTGGCCTTTCACGATTTTGAAGGTGAAACGCTTAGGTGTCTATCATTAAGCATTCGACAACCTAAGCTGTCGAAGAAACAATACAGACCCAAATTTCCTTCCTTGTGCATAGGGATAATGTAAGACTTTTTTCAGAGACAGGGAATGTGGTATTCCTGGAATGACCTATTTATAAGGACCAAGACAGGGCAGTCAATGCTACTGACTGCTATTTTTAAACAGCCGCTTGGAAGATAATCAGCCGAAGAAGACACGCACGGTTTGAGTTGAAGTTTAGTTTTATATAAGATGTGGGCACAGGTTTGAAGGTGAAAGTGGATGTGGTGATATGTGGCTGTTGGGCAGGATTGTGATTGGATGTTGAGGAATCCTTAGCTAATGCTATTGTAGCTATAAAATATGAGTTGAACTGTATTGTTTTGAGTGGTGAGTTATCGAGAGAGAGGTTGGGGTTGGCTGGGATGTACGATTTCTTTAATGAGTGTCCAAAATTTTTTAGGGCCATGTTTAGTATTATTCTGACACTTGTACTATTGTTTTTTTGTCATCATTTATTTGCTTTTTAGTACAATTATGAAACATTCTGAAGACTAAGATATTGTTTTGTATTTCTGCCTTTCTTTCCAAGCTTTTCCTGTAGCCTGCATTATCATGCTACTCTTTTTGGATAGCATTATTTGTTTTCATTTGCTTCCTTCAAGGAGATGCAAGGCTATTTAGGATGTTTAGCTAAGGGGAGGATTTTTAGGAAGTTCCAGTTAATAGATGACAGTGTAGTAAACATTTCTGGGTTAAATATGGCGTAAGGTTACATGCTGTTTTATAAATATGCTGTTTAACTGGATGTGTGAGATGTCTAGTGGTATAGATTGGGAGGTGTTCAGAGAGAGTCTGACATTGTACCCGTGGTGGAGTATTTGCTAGGGTCTAATATTAGGATCCAGTCTAATACAGATTTTGATGTTTTGCTATAATGTGTGGGGCTATTAATTACCTGTGTGAAACCATAAAAGTTCATGCTAGATGTAGGGGAGTTAAAAGTATTATGTCCAACCCACATTCACATCACCTAGTAAAATTTTTTCTTGTGGAAATCCAATGTAGGGTATCTTCGAGTATAGTTGTATTGATGCCAGGAGGGACAAAGGACAGTAATACCTCTCAACTTTATAGATATTTGCAGAATGTCTACATTTTTACCTCATATTTTTGGTAAGTTTTTCATAAAATTGTGGCTTAGTAGCAAATCATTAAAGACTGAAGTTAGAAAATAATGACAGACATTTGGGTTTCAGACTTCACACCCTTCAGAAATTCATGCTAATGCAAAACATGTTATTCCATCAACTTTCCAAGTTTGTAAGAGCAATATTTAAAAACTGTCCCTATTTGTACCACTTTTTTCATGGCTTTGTCCAGATTTCTTGTTCTAAGAGGTTGAGAGGTATTATTAGTAATACATACTTGTTTATAACTGTTTATTTTGAGGAAAGCAATAAGCTCTGCTGAACTGAATTTTGGTGTTGGTTTGCTCTAAGGGGAAATGTGGTAGGTACTGGAAATAATAAAGCAATACCACCACTCCTCCTCTTTATACAGTTATCACTGATATTATAACCATGAGGTACAACTTCGGAGTCATTTATGCTAGATTTAAACTAAGTTTCAGTTACAGGGAGAGCATCAGGCTCATGTTAGCTAATCCAGGCATGTAGTTCTGCAGTTGTATTTCTTATAATTCTAAGATTTACTGCCACAAAAACTAGATCACTAGGGCTGGGAATTGGCTGTTGCTGGGTAAACTGTAGAAAATATTTTGAGAACTAAGCCAACACCGGAATGGAAAAAATATATTTTACCAATAGGGTTGAAGAAAGTAGGGCCACAAAAAAAGACAAAGAGGAGGTAGAATTTATTGGAGAAAAATCAAAGGAACAAAGTTACTGGGCAAGTAACTAAACAGGGGGAGGTAACAGAAAGGGATGAGAAGCAAAAGAAGACTGGATTTCAGGTTAGTGACTACCTTACCTACCAAGGATTGGCAGAACACAGGCAAAGGGAAAGAGAAAAGGGATTGGCTAAGTAAAAGACCAACTGTGTTAGGGCTTTTAATAGAGCTTGGAATACACTATTAAAAACTGAATATACCATGATAACTGTACGAGATTAGAAAAGATTGGGCAGACACAGCAGGAAGGCAATAAATAAAACGAGAGGACATCTGCATAACTCCCAAGTATGCAAAACTACAAAAGATTTAGGATTTTTGCTTGGAAATGTTTGGACGGGTATTTTTATACAAGTAGACTTCAGAGAATTTTCCTCAGGTAGACAGGAAACGATGGGGGTGTGAAGGAAATGACAGAGGTAACTGGGAATATGTCTTACGGGAATGTAACGAGTTGGCAGATTTAAAAAAAATTCTCTGAGTGCGTTGTCAGAAATGTTAGGAGAGCAAATGGTTGTAACCAAAATAATTACTAATTTTAGATGAGATATAGATCTGATTTGCCCAGACATGGTAAGGAAAATCCAAGTTTTAAGATTAATGGCTGCCAAAAAAAGGAATTACTAGAAAATTAAAGTCAAACTTTAAATCAGCTGTAAATGAACTACTGAACACTGTAAAGGGTTGGGATATTTAGAAAAGGGTAGGAACAAACTACATAGAAATAAATGGAATTTGTGGGAATACATGAAAAACAATGTTAAGGAGGACTGAAGTTTAAGGGAGTCAGAATTTACTTAATTCTGTGGTGTAAGAATTAACAGAACATATCTGAAAAATGCATGGCGATTACAAATATTTACTATGGTTTGTTTTCCTTTCTATTATTGTGTTTGAGTACCTATGTGTACAATGTAAGAATTTAATAAAGGTGTTTAAAAAATTGGGGCTGGAAAGAAAGCAATGAATGTCATGGCAAAAGAACTATTGTCATCCTGGAAACAGAATCAGAAGATAAGACCCGCATTTCTATAGTTTTCATCAAACTCTTAAAATCATCTTCCAGTCAAGATTTGAGAGCGCAAGGAGAGAATGTCAGGAACTTCTGGAAAGGAATGAATGAGGTGTAGAATAAAATATTTTATTTAGCTCCTGGCTCTCTGCATTGGTATTACTCACATTCTTCCTCAAAGGACTTGCTGGCACTACAATGACTTCAATTTGGGAAACCCCAGAAGAGGGTGGTTTATCTGACAAACTAGGAGAATTAATGCTCAGATTGTGGAACCTTTGAGTGAACAGAAGATGGCCTGGGAGAATCTTTAGGTGGAATCTAGCCTTCCTGCCTATGCTTCTCTCTTCCAGGTTTGGGATCACCAGTACTGGAATCTTTTACAAACAAGCATTTCAAAAGGAGTGCATTATTTTTCTTGCTAAGTTCTTGATCCAAATGGAGCATACATATCAGTTCATGTTTAAGCTGCACAGAGTTTGCTCAACCTGAAGTAGAATTTTGTGCCCACAAACCTGTCGCTTAAAACCAAAGACTTACTTGCCTAGTCTATGATTAACTGACACAACAATAACCAAAGTCCAGAAAATGGCTACCAATACCATCTATATACACCCAACAAGACATTTAAATTAACCACAATCTAATAACTTACAAATGGGGGGCAAAACTCGGAAGAATAAAATAATTACTAACACTCCAGAAAAAAAAAAAAAAAGGTGTCACAGTTGGAGCATAGGAGGCCAAACATGCAGGTAACCACTTCAAAACCCATGAAGCAAGGAAAGATATGATCTTAAACATGGTATAAATGAGCTTCTGAAAAGCTTCCAATACACTGCAAAGTATAACAAATTTTATGAACTATACCACTAGGAAACAAGAGAAACATAAGCCTAGGTTAATCTCTTCTTGTGAATGAATTTGCATGAAATGACATCTAAAGAGTCACTCAGGCACACTGCAATGTTAAATCAGCGGGAGGAGCTGGAACCCGTTTTTAAACGTGCTCATTGACTGCTGAAAGATAAAGTTTTCATAGCCTTCCAATAACGGGATTAAATTGCAATGCCAGCAGTTTTGGAATTTATGCATAAACACCCACACGCACACAGTAATGGTTGCTTGGGTGAATCATGAGACACAAGTTTGAATACAATAACATTTGACTGAAAACTCATTTGTCTGAATCATGGCGGACTGAAATTTGAAGTAAAGATGCACTGCAAAACTGTTTTTTCACAGTTCAACTACTTTGCAACTGTGAACTGGAGGGACAAAGCCTCCCACTTGGGGGTGTGCAAGGGGACTTGCCCCCCCCCCCACAAAAAGGTTTTAAAGTGTTTGCTCTAGTTTCTTCTGAAATATGTTTGTGCATTAGTACTCACTGCTAACTGTTTCTCGCCTCCAGTCATGAGCAATTGTGCAATGAGTACATTTAAGTTTGATGTAATCACTTTTTTCAGTCAAATACGAGTCTACAAATGGTTTCTCCAGTCAAAAGCATTCCCACTCAAATGCACTGAATCAAAATACATGTGCAAATACATATGCATGTATATACATTATATATCTATATTCAGACACACACATTGTATAAACCGATATTAAGTGATCACCTTGTTGAGTGGTAGGAAAGATGTTCTTGATTTGCCTAACATTATATCAATTACGGTTACTGCTGAGTTTGAGGTGGTGGAATTTCTTATGGCTTTTCTCTGGACGCTGTGTTTGTGCAACTGTGTAGTTAAAGATATGGGATAAAGCCCCCGCATTTGGGTGTGTGTATGGGGTAGATATCTCCTGTGTGGTTGAAACTGTGCCCAAGGTATTACTTATAGTGGCAGTGTAATTGCAAAAGGAATTCTAATGCTTTCCTTTTACAATCATCTGTGATTCATTAATAAGGATGTTTGATAGAAAGTTTACTTAATGTATTTTTACGGAAGATGTAGCTGCAAAAAACTGAGCAGTCAATGTTGGGGAATATTACTACCAAAAAAACAAAAAAGCAAAGCACCATGGATACATGCATCAAAAATAATTAAGTTCATAAGGAGGTCTCTCCCTAACAAACCTAGGTTTTAGAGCCTACTGTACACACACAAATGCAGTTTCCCCAACCATTATTGCTACAGCCCACACTTGAATTTATGTTACAGTGCTTAAAGCCTTTCTAAAAGAAAATGATAAACTATTGAAACTTAAATCCTCAAAAATCATTTAGCAATTTGTAGAAAAATATTCAAGAGAGATTTTAAAAAGTAAAACCATGGACATACCTTGAGCTTAATTGTTCCTTTATCTGTAAGGAAAGAAAATGGCATATATTGGTAAGAATACACTTCTGCGCATATAGCATCTTTATCTTTCTGTCATAACTACTAGCTAAGCAAAGCAGCTGCAACCTAAGTATCAATGCCATGTGTGTGAGTATGTAAATGCTGAAGGACTACACATGAAAAAAATGCTGTTTTACAGTTTTCTGACAGTTACGGACTGCTCCACTATTTCCTCCAATTACACTTATGAACAAATCAGAACAATCATACAAGTTTATCAAATTAAGGCAAGTAACATGTTTTTAAAATTAATTCCATCTAAACCATGTATGCTATACAGCTATTAACAAGAAAATAAGGACCAGGTCATTTTAACACATGGAGGTTTTAAGTCTGCTCCCACAGCTGACCTCCCTTCTTTATGAACGTAAGATTTTTGCACACTTCCTGTTAATTTCCATTCACTTATCCCACATTTGAAATCCTTGATTAACATGTTACCCACAACACTACTACAATACTGCAGGTCACAAATTACAAATCCACCAACTGAGCTATCTACAGTACTATACTAAGGGCACAACGTATTCATGCATTTAGAATAAACTAAGACACCACTTGAGATCTTACCAAACACTGTCCCATGACTATGAGCTACGGTTTCTCCCTTGATTACAAGTTGAACCTGGACCTTTGTTTCTTTAGCAGCATTAAATATTGTCACGCTGATGGCTTCTTCTTCACCTGAACGGAAGACGGAAGGTGCTGCAATCAAATATCCCCTGGGAAAACCAGTAAACAGGCAGACAGTAACAAAGACAACAAAAAGTACAGCAACATTTTTTTCAACTTTCTTTACTTCAGAAAATACTCAGACAGCTGAAGACAGTTTAACTCATAATTCAACAATGAAATATATATATATATATATATATATAAATGACAGGCAAAGTGACCAGGCTAATCCAAGGCAAGTGACAAGTGCATCTCTGAACTACTTAAAAAAAAATGATTCATAAGAAATAATGTTATAGAAAACTGACATTTAAAGTGTAAATAAAATGTCTTGGCATTCCATCAACACCTGCTGGACTGATGGTTAATTTCATCATGTGAGCTTAACTTTTCTCAAGGTGATGTCATTTCACAGCAGGTTAAAACAAAGAAGGTGAAAGGCAGTGAAGTCCAATCCCCCACATGGGATGTGGGTTGATTTTCTCTCTCTCTCCACTTCCCACACAGCATACATCACGTTTTCGTCTGTCAAATTTAAGGGTCCATCAGATCTAAAGAGGGTCAACAAAACATACCACTTTGAGAAACACTTACATCTAAAAATCACTGCTCTAAACAGGATCTTAAGACCAAAGGCTGATGTAGTGATAAACCAGAAGTTAGAAAATAAAAGGTGAACAACAGAAAAATTCCAACTCCAACAACGTCAATACTTTATTACAGCATAATGCACTGAAGAAGGATTTATATCCTAAAGCATTGCTGGAATAAAGTATTGACGTTCTTGGAGTTGGATTTTTTGTTATTCAACATTTAGGATTATTAAGCGTACCTTCGTTGAAAGTTGGGCATTAAACTGGCACCTCGGCACTGTAAAAACCTACCGACAATCATTAGCGGACCGGAGTTCTGCTGTGGTGACCCCCAACTGGGAAAAGCTGAAACAACCACCAGTACAAAAGAAAAGTATCAACAGTGTAAAGGGCACTTAGCAGCATAATAAATGGCAATGTTTTAAATCAATGGCATTTCTGCACAAAGTATCACTCAACAAAAGGTCTGAAAAAGACAGGATGCAGTTGGATCATTTTCAAAGTGGACTGCTTTAAAATCCTGAATTCCACTGTTTTTACTAAATTAGTAATTTTGTGGGTGTCCTCACCCAAGCCTATATGTTGCCACCACAAAGGTATAGGACTTCAAAGAGGTGCTACACCCTCAGAGTTAGCAAGTACGTGAGGAAAGTAGTGAAGTTATCTGAACAGTGGTTTCAGTAGTTTTGCCATTCAATAACAATGTTACGGTAATTGAGGTCAAAATGGCATCAGACTTTGGATAAACCCAGTTTGAATGTTTTGTTTGTGGTGGAAGACTGCTTTGTGAAAAAAAATTTTTGCAGTCATAGTGGAGTCATTCTTTTACACGTCAGAAAGCTGTAAAGAATCATTTTCCAAAGGTACTTGCTTCACTTAGAAGCCGGTCATAAAACTGCTTGGATAAAGAAATGTGCTACTAATTAAAAAGAAAAAAATCTGCTTAAATTACTACTAACCTTAGGAAAATAAAAAAATATCCCTTATTTGTGGAAAATGGGCAACTGTTTTATGTTGCAGAACAAAAGAGGATAAGACAGTTGCATACCAAGTACTTGAGTAATATAGCTACATCAATTTTTTAGGACATTAAGTCTAAGATGGAAGTAGTGTGACCACGGCTAGGTCGCTCCATTATGAAAGCATCTGATGGTTATCTTATGCTCATACAGTATCTCCATTTGCTGCTCTAAATTGCTCCTTAATCAATTTATTTTCTCATTCAGCTCTGACATGGCGTTAGAAGAAACTAAACAGTTTTACAACACATTATATTAATAATGACCACCACCTCTGCCTTTGCAGAGAAACCTCTCAGAAGAATTCAGTCCTGCATTCAATGTCACTGGTGAGGAAGCTGTTAAGGTATTTTCTTCTTTTTTTTCTTTTTAAAGAAAATGAAAAAACAAAACTTGAAGCATTGAAAAGTTCAAAATATAATGAGAATCAAAAAAGACTACCTTATTGTGGGACACTTTTTGGAATAAATCAACGGGTGCATTAGATTATGGATGCATATATAAATGAACTTGGTGAACTATCCAATTCACTGATAAATATAACAGCCTGTAGCATCAGACATTTTCCTTCTAAGAAGCAAATTAACAGAATAGGATTCAACACTGGAAACATCCACAGATGTGTGCTGTGTGAGCAGTTTAATATGCAACTCAAAAAGTTAGAGATAAAATGATCATCATTAAAACTGATACTGTGAAAACAATGCAAACTGACATCCAGAAACAATGAAAATAAAGGCTGCAAAGTAGGCAACAACATGGTAACTAAGTTAGCACCTGGTAAAACAGCGGTCAGAAAGCACATCCTGGCTAAATGCAGTGTGTGTGGATATAGGCATAAAGAGTTATGCTGCAGAGATGAAAATCAAATGTGTAGATTATGCAGAGGGAATAACCATTTTGCAAGGCTATGTCTGTGTATGAAATGTAAAAAGGCACAGATGCAACAGAATATTAATACAGTGGAGAAAAGCAAGTAGTGCAAAGCAAAGCTAATGCATAAGGTAATGGCCAACATGACTGTATGAATGAAAAAATACATTTCAAGATAAAAATTAAATGAAAACAGCCTCTGGCATAAGAGAGTGCTGCAAGGAGAAAGTACAGTTTTGTACCTACCATAAATGTAGATGTCTGATAGATATGCAACTGCAGTCATAACATATGGGTTGTCCTGCCTCAGGCAGCCCTCGGTCGGCCGGATTCCAAAGTCTGGGTCCGGCGTCAGCTGGTGTCGCCTCCTCTCAGACGTCAGAACGGCTGGAGTATAAAGGCATCGGCCGACGCCATCTTCTTCAGTGTTTCTTGCCCCAGATGCCAGGTGCCCTCCTAGGAAGGCTAAATTTGGTGAATGGATAAACAATTCCAGACATGCACAACAGTAATAAACAGATACACCATAGGCGATACCCTCAGCTAAGAGGGATAGGGGCAGTGGACCCATAAAGAAGGTTGCAGAGGGGTAGGAGGGTGGGAAAATCCGACTGCAGTTGCATATCTATCGGACATCTACATTTATGGTAGGTACAAAACTGTACTATGTCCTTCAAGAATGCAACTGCAGTCATAACATATGGGTTGAACACCATAGCCAAGCTGGGGGTGGTTGGAACTAAGAAAGTGACGGTGTAGCTAAAATGCCCTGCAGGACTGCCGAAGCAAAGCCTGCTCGGGATATGGAGTATAAAGGCAGGTTGTAGTGCTTGGTAAATGTATGCACGGAGCTCCATGTAGCAGCCTCTAGAATGTCCTTTGTAGCCACTCCTCTTAGGAAAGCTGTGGATGTGGCTATAGCTCTGGTGGAGTGTGGCCTAATATTGGCTGGCACACCTTTTCCATGATAAGAATAGCAGAATCTGATGCAGTGTCCAATCCATTTGGAAATTGTTTGTTTGGAGATTGCTTTTCCTTGTACTCCAGCAGCATAGGCTACAAGCAGTTGGTCAGACTTTCTGGTGGCCTTAGTTCTGTCCAAGCAGTAGCATAGTTGTCTGTGTATGTCCAAAGTATGCAGCAGTGCCTTCCCCCCTGTTTTGAGGATTGGGGAAGAAAGTAGGCAGGTGAATGGCTTGATTTAGAGACACCCTGGAAATTACTTTTGGCATGAATGAAGGATTGGTTCTTAGAGAGACTCTGTCCTGATGAAAAATGAGAAAAGGAGGTACTGCCATGAGCACCTGTATCTCCGAGACTCTTCTTGCTGATGTGATTGCCAATAGGAAAACCATTTTCCATGAGAGAAATTGCATTTCTGAAGTTGCTGCTGGTTCAAAGGGAGGAAGCGTTAACTTTTCCAAGACGAAATTGAGGTCCCATGCAGGTACTGGCGGTTTCCTGGGAGGTTTGATATTCTTTATCCCTCTTAGGAACCGTCTTAGCAAAGGATGTGAAAACTCAGGTGGATCACAATTGTATTTTGCTGAGATTGCTGAGGCATGAATCTTTATGGAAGAATATGAGAGACCAGTATGAAACATTTCTGCCAAGTATTCCAATATCTGGGGTATACTCAATACTGTTGTATCCTGACCCCTGTTAGCATTCCAGATGATGAATCTCTTCCACTTGGCTGAATAGGTTTTTCTGGTGGAAGGTCTGCGTGCTTCCAGTAAGATCTCTTGAACTTTTTTGGAAAGAGATATCGGAAGGAGTTATGGTAACCTCCAGGCTGTCAGATGCAATGTTTTCAGGTTTTAATGAACAGTCCTGTAATTGTGTTGTGTTAGAAGCACAGGCCATAGGGGCAGAGGCCATGGTTTGGTCCGAGTTATGCTCAACAGCAATGGGTACCAGTGCTGCCTTGGCCAGTCTGGAGCTATCAAAATGCCTGTTGGTTGTTCTGCTTTGATCTTCAGTATCACCTTGATCAACAGTGGTAGAGGAGGGAATGCATAAATTGTTAGGGAATTCCAGCTGAAGGAGAGAGCATCCGTTTTCCAGGCTAGAGGATGGTGGGTCCTTGTACAGAACTTTTCCAGGTGATGATTCATGTGAGAAGCAAAGAGATCTATGTCCGGTCTTCCCCATGTCCTTGTTATTTGTGAGAAAATGTGAGGATGCAGCATCCATTCATGTGGATCCAAGAAATTTCTGCTCAGCTTGTCCGCCAGTACATTGTCCTTGCCTGGCACAAACTGTGATTGCAAATGCATCTTCAGACCTAGGGATTTCTCCCAGAGAATCATAGTTAGTCTGCAGAGGGGATAAGAATGAGTGCCTCCCTGCTTGTTTATATACCACATAACAGTGGTGTTGTCTGTCCTTATTAGCAAATGTCCTTGAAGTGATTTTTCGAAAGTCTCGATTGCATGTATCACTGCCATCTCTTTTTGGTTTATGTGCAGATGCCTTTCCCTTGGTGTCCATTGACCTTGAATGCATCTGCCCTCCATGTGCGCCCCCCATCCATGGTCTGAGGCGTCTGTTGTAATCATTTCACCTGCTTGAGGTTTGTTGAAAGACATGCCTTTGTTTAGCTGACTTGCTTGAGCCCACCACAAAAATTCTCTTTGCAGACATGGAATCAGTGGGATTACGTCCTCTAGGCTTTGGCTGTGTTAGGACCATAAGCTTTTTAAGTACCATTGCAGCTTTCTCATATGAAGTCTTGCCAAAGGTATCAGAAGAATGCAAGATGCCATGAACCCCAGAGCCTGCAGGATTTTCCTTGCAGTCAGCTGGGAGAGCTTTGCTAGGCCTTTGAAGTACTCTGGTAACTGCTGTTTTTCCTCTGTGAGATAAGCCATTTGTGTTTTTGTGTCCAGTTTGGCTCCTAGAAAAATAATTTGTTGGGATGGCAGAAGTCTTGATTTCTGAATGTTGACTGTGTATCCCAAGGCCTGTAGTAATTGAATGACATAGTCCAAGTTTGCTATCAAGGTTTGTTTGTTGTCTGCTTGTATGAGGCAGTCGTCCAGGTAGGGGTATATTTGAATCCCCTGGAGTCTGCAGTGTGCCACTACTGATGCCAGGCATTTCGTGAACACTCTGGGCGCCGCAGTAGATAAGCCAAACGGCAATGCTGAGAATTGATAATGCTCTGTCCCTGCAAGAAATCTGAGGTATCTTCTGCAGCTTTGTCTGATTGGGACATGCAGGTATGCCTCCTTGAGGTCCAGAGTGACCAGCCAAAACCCCTTGCCCAGCATGGGAAGGAGTTGCTGCAACGTCAGCATTTTGAACTTTGGCACAATGAGATAAGTATTTAGAGTAGACAAGTCCAGTATAGGCCTCCATTTGTTTTCCTTTCTTGGAATAAGGAACAGTCTTGAATAAAATCCCTGGCCTTGTTCCTGTGGAGGGACCTTATCTATTGCTTTTATATTTAACAGCTTTGAAACTTGAATGAGTGCCTCTGCCCTTTGATGAAGTGGCAGGTTTGGCATGCCTTGTCTTATTGGTAAAGTATGGAAGTGGAATCTGTAACCCTTGTCTATTAAATCCAGAATCCAGTTGTCCTTGGTTAAGATATGCCAGTGTTTTGAGAATAAGGATAATTTTCCGCCCAAAGGAGCTTCTCTTTGAGCCCTTGTAGACGGTATGAAAGTCAAGTCATTGTGGTTGTCCTTGTGGTGCAGCTGGACTGCCTGCGCCACTTCTTTGATTTGGTGGTTGCCATTGGCGGCCCCTGTAGGAGCCTCGGTATTGTCCTCTACCTCGGCCACATCTGTTTTTTCCCCTTTGAAACTTGTCAGTGTCTAGAAAGGACCAATTCTTTGAAGGCCAATTCCTGCTGAATCTGGGTGGCTGAACCTGGAGGAAATCTTTGACTGTCTGAACTGATTTAGCTTTTTCCTCAATGGACTTCAACACATCTTGTGCATTAGCACCAAAAAGCTTCTGTTTTTCCAGAGGTGCATCAAGTAACTTTACTTTAACATGGTCTGGCAGTGGCTGTTCTTTTAACCAAGCATGTCTACGTATAACAGCCCCAGTCATAGCTGCCCTACATGAAGCCTCCAATGCATCATAACCACAATGAAGAAAATTATTGCTAACCTGCCGAGTGTTATGTACTAGATCCTGCAATGCCTTTCTATCAATAGGCTCAGGAGAGGCTAGCTTTTTCTGTAAATCATCCAGTAAAAAATCCTGGTACTGAAACATATGAAAAAAGGCAGTTAAGTGACCTCATGGCCAGGGTGGTAGAGGTATAAACTTTTTTACCCCATCTCTCCAGGGACCTAGCTTCCCTATCCGCTGGCAGTGGATTCTTGGCTGTGGAAGTAGCCACTCCCTTGGGGCCCTGTGAAATAGTTTCTAGATCCACAGAATGGGCCTTAAAGAGATGTTTGTGGGTGTCAGGGACCCTATAATATCTGTCTGGCTTGACAGGAGCAGGAGGGAGAGAATCAGGGTTAGCACTGGAGTCTGAGAAAACATCATCCAGGACATCCATAACTGGAGGGATAGCTAAAGGTCTGTGCTGGGGTAGCTTGAGGAAGGTACGTAGCCTTTTCCTGGAATCAGAGAATTCCTGACCCTGCCATTTAAAATGCTCCCTCAGGAGTGTAGGACTGCACCGAATGAAAAATCCTCTGGAAGAGAGGCAGAGGGAATTGATTCCTCGGCATAAGAGTCCTCATAGGCCTGGAAGGATTCTTCTTGGGTATCTGAATGCTCAGAATCCCCAGAGGCTTCATCTGAAGAGAGGTTGTCGGCCTGCTCAGTTCTGGGCCTTTTCTCTGCAGGCAGCTGAGAACCTCTGTCTGGATGAGGCTGAGACCCCCATGATAAGAGAAATAAGGTCTGCAGCAAGAGACATGATCTGTTTATCAGAAGAAAGGGCCTGGGCAGTAGGTTTAGGATGGGCCTTGGCCTGGCTGGCGGCCTTAGCACGTGCAAAGGCCTTGATGGACATGGCTACAGGAGGCCTAGCTGCCCCACGTGCAGGAGTAACCTTGTCCACAGGAATGGTGTCGGGTAGATCCAGAACTTCGGTTTCTGGAGGAAAATGAACAACCGGCACCGGTGTAGACTCCGAGACCGAAGGACGTGTTAACGCTGTGTCATCGGCCTGGAGCGGTTGAATTACCACTTCCAAAGGGACCAAAGCACTTGCGGAGGGTTTAGGAGGAGTATCGGTAGAGGACGTGGGCCGAGGATGTCAGTCCCGGTCCTTTCGTTTTTCGGTAGATTGAGTTGTCGGTTGTTCCGATGGCATGATATAAGTGAAAGATTCGCCGAAAAAGTCTTCGGCAAATTCTGCCCGGCGCCTGAGAGTGCACTTATTAAAGTAAGCGCAGGCCGAGACGTCGTGGTCTGGGCCCAGGCAAGGGAGGCAATAAGAATGATAGTCCTTATGAGGTATTTGTTTACCACAAGACAAACAATTATTAACTTTCTCAAGTTGTTCTGACATCGGTTGAGGCAAGAAAAAATGTTCCCCAACGGGGTACTTAGCTTTTAGATTACTTCGGTACTGAAAACACAGGAGCTGACTGACCGGCACTTGCGAACTGCTTCTGCTTCGGACACCGCGCGGCAAGAAAGACTGAAGATGGCGTTGGCCGATGCCTTTATACTCCAGCCATTCTGACGTTGGAGAGGAGGCGACACCAGCCGACGCCGGACCCAGACTTTGGAATCCGGCCGACCGAGGGCTGCCTGAGGCAGGACAACCCATATGTTATGACTGCAGATGCATTCTTAAAGGACATAATTTCTTCACTTTACAACATATTTTTTCCTGCTGGGTTCTTAAAACCACTGGCTCTCAAGCTACCCTCCTCTTATGCTACTTTATGCACAGAGCTCACTCTTACTTCTTTCATTGGTTCTGATTAGCAAGCACAACTGTATTATTTTGTGAAGGCACTCCCCTAATTAAATTCATTTACTCCCCACTGTCCCCAAAGTTAACAAGTACAACCAGATATCCTCAGATAAAATCCAACTCAAAATGAATTCCCCTCACACTTCAACTGTTGTGGATGTTTTACTATTCATAGGTTCATACTAGGCTATCTGCCCGAGGGCATTTACAAGCCTAGCCCATAGTTTTGTGGCTCACGCCACCCCTTTAGTTTGGAGAAACTATGCCCATTATTTTGCTGTGCCTCTGTCGAGCAGTGACACTAAGGTAACCCCTGGGGTGTATCTGCGATCTCCCATCCATTGGTCAAGATTCCTCTTGAACAAGGCCAGCGAGGTGCTCTGCCTCACATATACCGGGATTTTGTTCCACAGCATAGGGAGTCTTTGGGTGATGAATCTATCCCTCCAGCACGTCCTATTTATAACCGTGTCGAGGTTTAAGTCTCCCGCCCTTGTGGCTCTGAGGGATCTAGATTTTTTGAGATGAAGCATGTTCATCAAATCTGGGTTTGACATGGCCTTGTATGTCAGGCACAGGTCACCTCTGAGCAAGCGGTAAGCAACTGAATATAGCTGGAGTTCTTTCAGTCAGGCAGCATAAGACAGATTTTTGAGACCCTTTATCCTTTTGGTGAGGAACTTTTGTGGCCTCTCCAGCTGCTGCAAGTGTCGGGTCAGATACATTCCGAATGGGGCATTGTACTCAATCATTGGTCTGATGAGTGATGAGTATAGGGAGACTATGACCTCCCTTGATCTAGATGTGAATCCCTTCATGATAAGGTGGGCAATGTAGAAGGTCTTCCTAACTACTTTAGCAATATGAGTGTCAAATGAAAGGCTCCTGTCAACCTGGGTCCCCAGGTCCCTGATAACTTCTTCTGTGATCAGTGGATTGCCACCTATGTGGTAGCTAGGGGTAACCTTGTATTTCCCGAAGGGTATGACTATGCATTTCTTGGCATTTAACTTTAGGCCATGGCTCTGGCACCAGTTATCCGTTTCTGTGAGACCCTTTTGAAGGATATCTGTGTCAGATGTGTTTTCGACTACGGCGCCCAGTTTGCAGTCATCTGCAAACTTTGTCAGCCATAACCCTCCTGTGTTTGCTTGCACTTCAGAAAAGTAGATGCCAAACAAGAGTGGGCCCAGGACTGAGCCCTGTGGGACACCACTCGTGACAGGCTTTGAGTCTGACATGGCGCCAGCAACTCTGACCCTGTGGGTTCTATCACTCAGCCAGTTTGCAACCCATCTTGTAATGTATGGGTTTACATTTAAGTTGATGAGTTTTTCAATGATACCCGAGTGGGGTATTGTATCGAAAGCCTTCGCCAGGTCTAGGTAGGCTGTACGGACTGCCTTTCCCTCGTCAATGGCCTTGGTGACTGTTTCGAAAAAGTCAACCAAGTTTAAAAGGCATGATCTGCCTTTGACAAAGCCAAACTGGGTTGGATCCAAAGTCTGCAAATTCCCTATGTCTTTATTTATGAGATCCATTATGATCCTCTCCATGGCTTTGCAGATAAGGCTTGTCAAGCTAATGGGACGGTAATTTCCGGGGTCGGTGGAGGCACCACCTTTGTGAAGTGGGACCACAGTCGCTGTGCCACTCCTGGAATGCGTATCCGGAGGTGAGACTAAGATTAAACAGCTGTCCTAACTGTGGGTTTAATTCCTCGTTGAGTTCGTGGAGCACACAGCCGGGGACACCATCAGGTCCCATGGAAGCTGTGTTCTTTGCCTTGGAGAGAGCAGTTCTCACCTGCTAGTTAGAGATGTTTGGGGGCTACAATCATTTGGTATAGATATCTCTCCTTTTGGGGGTTTGCACTGAACCTGTCAGCCAGTATGTTGGCAATGTCTGTAGGATCAGTAATCTTCACATCATTTTGGACTAATTCTGAGCATATCTGGGAGTTTCCTCCTAGGTTTCTGACATAGCTAAAGAATGCCTTATGGTTGTCTTTAGAGTCCTTAGCTATTTTTCTCTCAAAATTAGCTTTGGATGATTTTATGAGAGCTCTTAGGTGTTACTTATAGTGATCAGCGGTGTCTTTCCTTTTAAGGATTTTGCTCTATCTTGTAGTAGCTTTCTCCTTTTGTTATAGAGTTTGTTTATGGCTGGGGTCCACCAGAGTGGACGCTTGCCTTTGGTACAAAGAGTCTTTGTTTTGCTTGGGATTGCCTGATCCATGCAGCCCTGCAGGTGCTGGTAGAAGGCATTTGTAAGTGATTCAGTGGTTTGAGTAATGTTTACGCCCGGCTCGGGGCCTTAAAGGAGACCACACTAGTCTTAAGCAGTGTGAAGTCGGCTTTCGAAGTTCTTTACTGTGGTCTTTTTATTTCGGGTGCGGGATAAGGACCTCCAGCGAGATTAGTTTGTGATCTGATCTCACCAGTGAGGGGTATACTTCCGGTGTTGAACATTGTGCTCCCATGTTCGTGATAATGAGATCAAGTATGTTTTCTCCTCTTGTGGGGATGGTGACTAGTTGTTCCATGGCATTTGAGTTTATGAACTCCAGGAACTTTTGGGCTAGAGTGTTTGGGCTTGAGTAGTGTTCCCAGTCTATATTAGGGTAGTTGAAGTCACCTAGTATGATGGTGTTCGGAGATACATTTATCCCCTCCAGTGTTTTCAGGAAGGCCATGTGAGGTTCCTGAGTTTGCGAGGGTGGCCTGTAACATGCTACAAATTGCAGAGCAGTCTTGCCTATGGTTAATTGCACCTGGATGGTTTCCGATGCATCGTGCGTTGCCACCAATCTTGAGGTGTGGGTGCCCTTGATGAATATGGATACCCCCCCACCTTTCTTGGTATTGTCCGGATTTTGGGGCCGGAAAGCATGATATGAGGTAAAACCTGATAGTGCTGGGGTGCTCTCAGGAGCCTTGAACCAGGTTTCTGTCACAGCACAGACATCGATGTTCTCCATACTGAGAAGGGCCTCGAGTGCGTGCATCTTGAGGTTAAGACTTCTGGCATTGAGCAGCATTACCCTTAGTTTTTTTTCTTTGTTGTGTTCTAGGGTGGTAGGTTTAGAATTTGAGCCTTGCCTAAAAAAGGCACTATGGGGGTGGCAAGGGCCTTTGCCAAAATCCGGAATCCCAGGGGTGACAGGTGCAAGCCGTCCCTTGTGAAGCAGCGTGGCTTGTCCAGCATGTCATCCCAGGCAGACAGACATTGGATCCCCTTTGAATGACACCAGAGTTTAAGGCTGATCACCTTATCTCTGCATTGTAGCATCATTCTTGGTGAAGGTAGGATACTGCTCAAGGTCAGGGTCATACCTGCTTGGGCTACATAATCAGAGAGCTCCTCTGTCTCTTTTCATGTAGTCCAAGGAGGTACGTCTCTGGTCGTTTACACCAGCGTGGACAATGATTGAGTCTTACTTGTACCTGCTGTTGAGAGAACTGAGTGCTTGCGTTATGTGGCGGATTCTGGCGCCCGACAGGCAGCTTACTGTGACCTTTTCCTTACTCAGTCTGGTGAGCGGGACGTCAGTGTGTCTGACTATGGAGTCACCAATGACTAGTGTGTCTGGCATTGTGTTTGGCCTTAAGGGCTGTGATTGCTTGTCACTCTGACTGTGTGGTCTATGTGTTGCAGGTGTTGTGTTCTGAGGTGGTAGTAGTTTGGGTGTCTGCTTTGGTGGCCTCTGCTGTTTTGTTAGATTTTTGATCAGAGCCTCCGAGTACGTCTTTGTGTGTTTATGTGTATGATTTGAGGTTGTGATGGTATTATGTGAGACTGGGTCTATAGTGTGTGTGGTTACCTTCTCCTCCTGTCTGGTCTTGCCAGTCCTATGTTGAGAGAGCTCAGCCTCCAGTTTGGCCGTATAGTTGCATCTCTCGCATGTATTTGTGTTTTGTGGTAGGAGGAGAGGGTTGTCTGTGTACATGAGGCAATTGTAACATTGCC
>NC_056747.1:161883979-161896479 GCF_019279795.1 Protopterus annectens | reverse complement strand
CGGCTCCGACTCTGCCATCTTCTATAGCTCAAGAGCTGTTTACTGGCTCGAAGCTACCCCTCATCCCATGATGCCTAGCACTAGCTACCCAGATCTCATCTGTAATAGCCAACCCCAAACTTATTCAAAGAACTAACCTGCCCAAGAAACAGGATGAGCATACCTATCATACTCTCTAAGTCAGTAGAGGAAAAGTACAGTTTTGTACCTACCATAAATGTAGATGTTCAAGTGCTTATACAGCTGCAGTCATAACAGATGGGGTTCTCCTGCCGTCAGGCGGGTCCTTGGTTGGCCAAATTCCAAAGTCTAGGTCCAGTGTCAGTTGTCATCGCTTCTTCCCTGACAGTGCGACAGGGGTATAAACGAACCAGCCAACGCCATTTTCTTCAGTTTTTCTTGCCCCAGATGTCAGGTGCCCCCAGAAGGAAGGCAATAAATAAATTTGTGTAATAAAGCAATGCCATATAATCAAAAAACAGTAGTTGCAAGCAAATACACCATAAATGAATCTCTCAATCAGGATGTATGAAGAGGTGTTAGCCAATAGGCCTGTCCCAAGAGGGGAAGGAGGGAGGGAAACCTGGACTGCAGCTGTATTAGCACTCGAACATCTACATTTATGGTAGATACAAAAAGTACAGTTTTGTACCTACCATAAATGTAGATGTTCGAGGATCTACATTGCTGCAGTCATAACCTGTGGGTAGTCCGCTGTCCTCTGTCGGTCCGAATACCAAAGAGTTAGGCTGGCGTCGGTCATGGGCGCCCGGAGCTGACGTCAGTACGTAGTAGTACTTAAGCGCATGACCGACGCCATATCCTCAGTCTTTCTTGCCCCAGATGTCAGAAGGCCTTAAAAAGAAAAGGCCAGAGCCACAAAAGGAGAAAAACAATAATTATCCCCAAGGAACAATAACAACAACAACACCCCCAAACCAAAGAGGGGAAGGAGGGAGGGAAAATAGGACTGCAGCAATGTAGATCCTCGAACATCTACATTTATGGTAGGTACAAAACTGTACTATGTTCTTCGTCTCACATTGCTGCAGTCATAACCTGTGGGTAGAATCCCAAAGCAAAGGAAAAGGGAGGCTGGCAAACTAAAAAGCATTAGGGGCTGCTAACATGCCCTGTAAGACTGCAGTGGCAAACCCAGCCCTGGACTTAGAGAAAAGAGGGAGATGGTAATGTTTAGTAAAAGTATGAACTGAACTCCAAGTAGCTGCTTCCAAAATATCCTTAGTAGCCACACCCCTCAAAAAAGCAGTAGAAGTGGCAGTAGCCCTAGTGAAATGAGGTCTAATCCCAGCAGGAACATCCTTTCCATGATGAGAATAACAAAAAGCAATACAATTACCAATCCACTTTGAAATAGTCTGCTTAGAAACAGCTTTCCCTTGTGAACCCAAAGCAAAAGAAACAAATAACTGTTGAGACTGTCTGAACTCCTTAGTTCTGCTCAAATAATAACGTAACTGCCTGTGTATATCCAAAGAATGCAAGATTTTTTCCCCCTTATTTTGGGGTTCAGCATAAAAATTAGGCAAATGGATAGACTGGTTCAAGACCACATTAGAAATCACTTTTGGCATGAAAGTAGGGTTGAATGCAAAGAAACTCTATCCTTATGGAATATTAGAAAGGGTTCAACTGCCATGAGAGCCTGCAATTCAGATACCCTTCTAGCAGAAGTAATGGCCAACAAAAAGGCAGTCTTCCAAGACAAAAACTTCAATTCAGACGTAGCTGCAGGTTCAAAAGGAGGCAAAGTAAGCTTCTCCAACACAAAATTGAGATCCCAGGAAGGAGTAGGAGCTCATGGGGTCTTATATTTTTTGCCCCTCTAAGAAATTGCTTAAACAAAGGGTGAGAAAATAAAGGAGGGTCACAATCATAGTGAGCAGAAATAGCAGCAGCATGAACCTTCACAGAGGAAAATGACAAACCCTTGTCTAGTAACTCAGTAAGGTACTGCAGTGTAAAACTCAAATTAGGTACCGAGACATCAAAGACCTTTGTCGTGCTCCAAAGAAAAAATCTCTTCCATTTATCAGCATAAACTTTTCTAGTGCTGGGCCGCCTAGCTTCCAAAATGACATCTAAAACCTGTTGAGGAAGCTGAGAACCCACAGGTTCTAAAACAGAATACGCCAGGCCGTTAGATGCAGGGACTGCACCCTGACATTGAGCAAATGACTGCTTGACTGGGACAACAAGTGAGGAAGCTGTGGTAAAGGCCAAGGAGGCTCCTGAATTAAACTCCTCAGCAGAGGATACCAGTGCTGTCGTGGCCAAATCTGGTGCTATTAAAATCATGCGAGGCTTGTCCCGCCTGACCTTCAAGAGAACCTTGGGAAGGAGAGGCAGAGGAGGAAAAGCATAGACGTGAAGGTTGTTCCAACTGAAAGATAGAGCATCCACTTTCCAAGCTTTTGGGTGAAACATCTTTGTGCAAAATTTTGGTAGTTGGAAATTTAGAGGAGAAGCGAACAGATCTATGTCTGGAGTTCCCCAAGCCCCTGTCAACTGTTGAAATACCTGAGGATCCAATTTCCACTCGTGGGGATCCACAATTTGTCTGCTCAATACATCTGCTAGGGAGTTATGTGCTCCTGGCAGAAACCTTGCTTGAAGAGTGATGTGCAAACCCAGAGCAGTCTCCCACAATATCATAGCTTGTCTGCAAAGAGGGTAAGAATGGGTCCCCCCCTGCTTGTTGATGATACAAACAGACAACACTACAGTCATGTGGTACAACACCTGTCCTGGTTGAAGTAGGCCCTTCAAAGCCATCAGGGCAAACTGGACTGCTAACATCTCCTTCATATTGATATGCAAATGCTGTAGCTTGGGAGGCCACATGTCTTGAATCCATTTCCCATTGAAGTGTGCTCCCCAAGCCAGGTCTGAGGCATCCGTCGTTAAGATCCGACTCGCCTCTGGTCGGGCCACAGAGAGTCCCTTGTTTAGGTGACATTCCTGTGCCCACCACAAGAATTCCTTCTGGATGCAAGGTATTATTGGAATGACAGTGTCCAGATCGTGGCAGTGTTGAGTCCATACACTTTTGAGATACCATTGTAGCTTCCGCATATGCAGTTTGGCATTGGTAAGTACCAGAATGCAAGATGCCATGAACCCCAAGGCTTGAAGGACTGTCCTTGCAGTCAGCCTGGACAGTACTGATAAATGCTGGAAGTATAGATGAAGAGTTCTTTGTTTGTCCGGGGTCAGAAAAGCCATCTGAGAGGCTGTATTCAGTCTCACACCCAGAAAGCACATGTCCTAAGAGGGTACTAGACTGGACTTTGTTTCGTTCACAGAATACCCTAGGCACCTTAAAACTGCCATTACATACTGTAGCTGTTGAAGTAACTTGTCTTTGTCCTGAGCAAGAATCAGGCAATCGTCCAAATAAGGATAAATTTGTATTCCCCTCAGTCTTAAGAAAGCTATTACAGGAGCCAGAACCTTTGTGAATACCCTGGGCGCAGTAGATAAACCAAAGGGCAATGCAGAGAACTGATAATGAGAAGTGCCAGCCAGCGCGGGAATCTCCTGCAGCTGGGCCTGATAGGAATGTGAAGATAGGCCTCTGAGATCCAGAGTTACCATCCAGTGATCTTTGCCTAGCAGAGGCAGAAGTTGCTGTAATGTTAACATCTTGAACTTTGGAATGTCTAGGTAAGTATTGAGAATGGACAAATCCAGAACTGGCCTCCAAGCGTTTTCTTTCTTTGGCACCAGGAAAAGACGAGAATAAAACCCTAGGCCTTCTTCTGACGGAGGTACCACCTGGATTGCCCCCATCTGTAAAAGCAAAGAAATTTGTTCCTGAGCCTCCAGCCTTTGCTGAGGAGGTACATCTGGCATGCCTTTGAAAGGGGGAAAAATGTGAAAATAAAACTTGTAGCCTTGATTTATTATATCCAACACCCATTTGTCCTGGGTGACCAAATGCCAATTTTGCTTGAAAAGTGCCAGCTTTCCTCCTAGAGGAGCTGCCAGAAAGGAAGGATCTGGCAGCTGGAGATACAGGTCATTGGGACTGTTTACGAAAAGGCTGACCCCTGCCCTCACCAGAAGATTGTGCAGGAGAACTCCAAGTCCTAGGTCTGAAAGAACCCTGAGCGTGAGCCCTGCCCCTACCACGTCTAGACCTGCCCTTAAGACTGAAAATCTGAAGAAGGGTAAGACCATCCTCTTGCAGGCCAATTCCTGCTAAACTTAGGGGGCTGCACTTGCAAAAAATCCTTAACTGTCTGCATAAGACTTAGCTTTGTCTTCCATCTTTTTCAAAACTGACTCCACAGGGGAACCAAAAAGAACTTCAGATTGAAGGGGAGCATCCAAAATCTGAGCTTTGACATGCTCTGACAAATTTTGATCCTTAAGCCAGGCATGCCTACGAATAACTGAACCAGTAGCAGCTACCCTGGAAGAAGCCTGAAGGGCATCGAAGCCACACTGCAAGGAATGTTTACCAACTTGATCTGAAGCATGAACCAAGTCCTGCAATTCCTTACACTCTATACCCTCAGATAAAGCATCTACCTTAGATTTCAATTGACCTAACAGAAAGTTCTGATACTTCAGCATATGGAATTGGCAATTTAAAGCCCTCATAGCTAACGAAGAGGTGTACACTTTTTTACCCCACCTATCCAACGCTCTAGAATCTTTATCCAAGGGAACTGGATTCTTCACCACAGAAGCCCTGACACCCTTAGGCCCTTGAATAATAGTTTCCGGGTCAGCTCTAGGGCTCTTATACAAATATTTATGTGCCTCTGGAACTCTGTAATACCTGTCTGGCTTGACAGAGGCAGGGGGTAAAGAATCAGGATTAAGGGAAGCTTCAGAAAAAACATCCTGAACAACATCTAAAAACAGGGGGAATTGCCAAAGGTCTATGTTGTGGCAAAACAAAAATTCCCTAAGCCTCTTACGAGAATCTGAAAAATCCTGACCTTCCCACTTGAAATGCTCCCTCATGGAATGCAAGGTTTCAGAAAAGGAGAAATCCTCTGGAGGTGAAGCAGAAGGACAGGAATCCTCTACATCCGAATCAGAATAGGGAGGAAAATCCTGAATATCCTCAGCTGAGGACTCAGAGTAATCTGAGGAATGTTCCATTCCTCTAAATCTGTCTCCACCCTAGGCCTCTTTTTCTGGAGGGCATAGAACCCTGATCAAAGTAATCAAATCCTCTGCCATTTTCAACATATGCTTTTTAGGAACCGAGCCCGAAGAACCAGGGCTGTGGCCCGTACCAGAAATACCAGGCCTAGCCTTAGCAGGGCCTTTAGTGACTGAAGTAGAAGGCCTAATAACCTTTTGTAAGGATGGAACCACAGAAACTTGAGAAGCACCCTCGGCCTGACCTAACTCCTGAGAGGCCAACTCCTGCAAAATTAAAGGTTCCCCCTGGGATTCAGCCGAGACCTCGGCTGGATCCACAGATTCAACCGTAGATTCCATAGAACCGGCGTCCGCAACGGACGACTCATCCGGTTTAGACCTTAAGGATTTATCCTTTCGCTTTTTTGCGGTAGCGGGCGGAGGATCCGACGGCATGTTGTAGTTACACCGCTTACCGAAAACAAGCCTAGCACAATCTAATCTGCGTTTAATGGTGCGCTTATTAAATCTAGCGCAAAAGCGACACCCGACTACGTCGTGTTCAGGCCCTAAGCAAGGAATACAGAGAGAATGATAGTCCCTATGAGGTATCTGTTTCCCACAAGAAATGCATTTATTAACTTTTTCTGACATCCGGATTAACTGAGGCAAGAAAAGACAAAAGTTTTCTAGCGGTACTTAGCCCAACTTGGTCTTCGGTCTGAAACTCGAAAACTGAAATTTCAGAGCCCGAGCGGCACTTGCAAACGCTGCTTCTGCTTGACCACGGCAAGAAAGACTGAGGCTATGGCGCCGGTCATGCGCTTAAGTACTACTACGTACTGGCGTCAGCTGGCGCCCATGACCGACGCCAGCCTAACTCTTTGGTATTCGGGCCGACCGAGGACAGCGGACTACCCACAGGTTATGACTGCAGCAATGTGAGACGAAGAAAATCTGTATTATGTTCATCGTGCATACAGCTGCAGTCATAACAGATGGGTAGAATCCCAAAGCTAAGAAAGGGGTGGTAGGCACTAGGTGGAACTAAGAGGAGCCAGGATGCCCTGCAAGACTGCAGTGGTAAAGCCTGCACTAGTTTTGGAGTATAATGGTAGGTGGTAGTGCTTGGAGAAGGTATGCACAGAACTCCAAGTGGCTGCTTCCAAAATATCTTTGGTAGGAACGCCTCTGAGGAAAGCTGCAGAGGTAGCTGTGGCCCTTGTGGAGTGAGATCTGATGCCTGCAGGTACAGTTTTGCCATGAAAAGAGTAACAAAAGCGCATACAGTGGGCTATCCATTTTGAGATTGTCTGTTTGGAAATTGGCTTCCCCTTGAGCTCCTATAGCATAGGACACAAAGAGCTGTTCTGATTTTCTGAAAGGCTTTGTTCTGTCCAAATAATAACGCAGTTGTCTGTGGATGTCCAAGGAATGTAGTAATCTCTCCCCTTTGTTTTGAGGATTAGGATAAAAGGTAGGCAAGTGTATAGCCTGGTACAAAGCTACCCTGGATACCACTTTTGGCATAAAGGACGGGTTGGTTCATAAGGAAACTCTGTTCTGATGGAAGATGATAAAATGCTGCACAGCCATGAGGGCTTGTAGTTCCGATACCCTACGAGCTGAGGTAATAGCCAGAAGGAAAGCTGTTTTCCAGGACAAATATTGCAAATCTGTTGAGGCAGCTGGCTCAAAAGGAGGCAAGGTCAGCTTTCCTAGAATGAAATTGAGGTCCCAAGCAGGTATTGGTTGTTTCCTTGGGGGTTTTATATTCTTAGTCCCTCTGAGGAACTGTCTTAAGAGGGGGTGAGGGAATAAAGGTGGATCAGTGTTATATTCTGCAGAAATGGCTGAGGAATGGATTTTGATGGAGGAGAATGAAAGTCAACTGCTTAGCAGCTCAGCTAGATACTGTAATATTTGAGGCAAATTCAGTTTTCCAGGATTCTGGCCCTTTTTCTCATTCCAGGCACAAAACAGTTTCCATTTTGCGGAGTAAGCTTTTCTAGTAGACGGCCTTCTGGCCTCCAAAATGACATCCTGCACCTCTTTGGTGAGTAGGGTCTATTGTGATGTTAAGGAATCTTCCATGCGGCCAGATTGAGTGTTTTCAGCTGACTGTGAAGAGTTTTGAAGCTGTGCGGAGTCAGAAGAAGAGGCATTAGAGGTAGGATCCATGGTGGGGAATGCGTCAGGCTCCTCAGGAGTGGGTACCAGTGTTGTGTTGGCCAGTCCGGAGCAATGAGAATCATCTTTGGTCTGCCTGCTCTGGTTTTTAATAGAACTTTGGGCAGCATGGGAAGAGGTGGGAAGGCATAAACTGTCATTGATGTCCAACTGAAAGAGAGCGTCCACTCTCCAGGCCTTTGGATGAAAAATCCTTGAGCAGAATTTTGTCAATTGGTGATTTTTGTGGGAGGCAAAGAGATCTATGTCTGGCCTTCCCCATGCTTGAATTATCTCTGTAAAAACTTGAGGATGCAACTTCCATTAGTGTGGATCTGTCATATTTCTGCTTAGGTTGTCTGCCAGCGTGTTTTCCTTGCCTGGCAAGTACTGTGCTTGTAGTTCGATTTGTAAATCCAGGGCCATGCTCCAAAGAGACATGGCCAGTCTGCATAGGGGGTATGAATGTGTTCCTCCCGGTTTGTTTATGTACCACATTACTGTGGTGTTGTCCGTCCTTATCAAAAGTTGACCTGGTTGCAGAAGGTCTTTGAAAGCTATAATAGCATTTATTACTGCTAGCATTTCCTTTTGATTGATGTGAAGGTGCTTTTCTTTTTGGGACCATTTGCCCTGAATGCACCGATCTGTCATGTGCACCCCCCAGGCGTATTCCGAGGCGTCTGTTGTGATGACTTGATTTGCTTGAGGCTTGCTGAATGGGAGACCTGTGTTTGTTTGGCATGCTTGAGCCCACCACAGAAATTCCTTTTGAAGACATGGAATTAGTGGTATTATTGTTTCCAAACTGTGGCTGTGTTGAGACCATAGGTTTTTCAGGTACCACTGAAGTTACCTCATATGCAGCTTTGCACATGGGATTAGTAAGATGCAAGATGCCATGAATCCCAGAGCCTGCAAGATTTTCCTTTCAGTCAGCCTGGTGCAATTTGCTAGTGTTCTGAAGTTTTGAGTTAGTTGCCCCTGCTTCTCTGGCGTGATGTAGGCCATCTGGGTGTTTGTGTCCAAGTTGACACCCAGGAAAATTATTTTCCGAGAGGGTATTAGCCTTGATTTCTTTTTGTTGACTGTGTATCCCAGAGAATTCAACAACATTATTACATAAGCCAGATGTTTCAGAAGAATGTGCTTGCTGTCCGCTTGGATCAGGCAGTCGTCCAAATAGGGGTATATTTGTATCCCTTGAAGTCTGCAGTAGGCAATTACTGATGCCAGGCATTTCGTGAATACTCTGGGCGCAGTAGATAAGCCAAAGGGCAATGCAGAGAATTGATAATGGGTTGAACCTGCAAGAAATCTGAGGTATCTTCTGCAATTTTGTCTGATTGGGACATGCAGGTATGCCTCCTTGAGGTCCAATCTTACCAGCCAAGGCTCCTTGCCCAGCATGGGAAGAAGCTGCTGTAGAGTGAGCATCTTGAATTTTGGTACGAGTAGGAATGTGTTTAGGATGGATAGGTCCAAAATAGGCCTACAATCTTTTTCCTTCCTTGGTACCAGGAATAGTCTGGAATAAAAACCTTGACCTTGTTCGTGTGTAGGTACCTCTTGAATAGCTTTCATGTCTAGGAGATCTGAAATTTGTCTTTGTGCCTCTGCCCTTTGATTGTTTGGCAGGTTTGGCATGCCTCTCATTTTTGGAAGGGTGTGAAAATGGAATCTGTAGCCTCTGTTTATCATATCCAGGATCCATTTGTCTTTTGTGACAATATGCCAATTTTTTGAAAATAATGCCAGTTTTCCGCCTAAGGGTGCTGCCATTTGAGTCTTGCTTGGCATGCAAAGGGGAAAGTCATTGGGCTTGCTTTCTGAATGGTTGCGAGTTATCCTCACCACCTATTTGTGTAGGAGCTTGCCACTGTCTGCCTCTAAATGATCCTTGGGATTGCCCTCTGCCCCTCGGGCGCCTGTATCTACCTCTTTGGGGTCTGTCCGTGGCTGGAAAGGACCAATTTTGGAAGGCCAATTTCTACTGAAACATGGGGGTTGTACCTGTAGAAAATCTTTCACTGTTTGCATTGATTTAGCCTTTTCCTCCATTTTCCTTAATACCTCCTCAGCATTAGCATCAAATAATACATCCTTTTGTAGAGGGGCATCTAGTAATTTAGCTTTGACATGATCTGGTAAGGTTTGTTCCTTGAGCCAGGCATGTCTACGTATGACTGATCCTGTAACAGCAGCTCTACATGAGGCCTCTAGAGCATCAAAACCACATTGTAAGGTATGTTTACCCACTTTTTCTACACTATGCATCAAATCCTGCAACTCCTTCAAGTCTGGTTGTTCAGGTTGTGACATTTTACTTCTCACTTGTGATAACAAAAACTGTTGGTACTTTAGCATATGGAACTGACAGTTTAATGCCCTCATGGTTAAGGTGGCCAAGGTATATACCTTTTTGCCCCACCTTTCTAAGGATCTGGAATCTCTCTCGGAAGGTAATGGGTTTTTAGCAGTGGAGGCCTTAATTCCCTTGGGGCCCTGTGAGATAGTTTCTGGGTCAGCAGCATGGCTTTTGTATAGAAATTGGTGTGAGTCAGGAACCCTGAAGTACCTGTCAGGCTTGACTGGGGCTGGAGGTAGAGAATCCGGGGTTAAGGCAGGCCTCTGAGTACACATCATCTAGTATGTCCAAGACAGGAAGTATAGCCAGAGGCCTGTGCTGAGGTAGCAAGAGAAATTCCCTAAGCCTTTTCTTGGAATCTGAATAATCTTGGCCTTCCCAGTGGAAGTGTTCCCTTAAGGTATGCAAAGTTTCCCCAAATGAGTAATCCTCTGGGGGGGATACAGAGGGAATGGACTCCTCTGCATCAGAGTCTTCAAAAGGGGAGTAAGAATGTTCCTGTTCATCAGAGTGCTCTGATATAATGGAGCCCTGATCAGAGGAGGGGGATTCTTCCTCCACTCTGGGCCTTTTATCCGGGGGTTGAGAACCCTGATAAGAGTAATTAAACCCTCAGCCATTTTAAGCATCTGTTTTTTAGGCATGGGGCCTGGAGATGGGCCCTGTGTAGCTTGTCTCTTAGAATGCATGGCTGCTTTAGACTTAGTGAAAGCCTTGATGGAAAAAGAAGAGGAAGGTCTGAAGACACCTTGAGAGGAGGTAGACCTGTCCACATTTTGAGATTCACCGCCAAGAGTGGCTTCAGTATCAGTAGTCGGGGTGTGGGCCGAGGAGCCTGCGACCTCGGGCACAGGAGACACCGCCAATGTAGTGTCGTCGGTAGTCAGGGGCTGCGTAGGTACCTCGCCGAGAACCGGACCGCGTGTAGTCTGCTTTCGCGTGGTGTCGGTAGAGGCCGCGGACCTCGTGTGTCGGTCCTTATCTTTGCGCTTTTTAGACAAAACAGGAGTCAGAGTATCCGACGACATAATATAGTTAAATTTTTTGCAAAAATAATGCTGGGCGAACTCCGCCTGACGCTTAATGGTGCGTTTGTTGAATGTAGCACAAAAGCGACAGACCAAGACGTCGTGGTCTGGGCCTAAACAAGGAATACAGAGGGAATGGAAATCCTTATGCGGTATTTGCTTCCCACATGAAATACAATTATTAACTTTGTCTGACATCGGTGTGAGGCAAGAAAAGTTTCCCCAACGGGGAACATAGCTTTCAAGAAGACTTCGGTTGCAAAATTTTCATAATTTCAGGAGCTGGCCGACCGGCACTTGTGAACTACTTCTGCTTCGGGCACTGCGCGGCAAGAAAGACTGAAGAAAATGGCGTCGGCTGGTTCTTTTATACCCCTGTCACACTGACGTCAGGGAAGAAGCGACGACAACCGACGCCGGACCTAGACTTTGGAATTCGGCCGACCGAGGTCCCACCTGACGGCAGGAGAACCCCATCTGTTATGACTGCAGCTGTATGCACGATGAACATCAAACCAGAGAACACTCAGACAGTGAAACCAAAAACTCCTCTTGATCCAATAGGACAGGGGGACAAGAGAGTGGGACGCAAGAAGGAAGGCGAGATGAAGACAACTAACATGGAACGTTATGGTATGCACATAACTTCTTTATGTTAAGTTGTCTATCTTGCCTTCATTCTTGCTGGTTGGGACAGCGTCCCTAGCACCTACAATCCTGGGTGGCTCATTGGAACAGACTCTTCAAAACAGTGGAACCAAAGTCAGCTCTGCTCCTGGAAACCATATCTAGTTTGTAATGCGAAATAAAAGTATGAGAATTTGCCCATGTGGCAGCTGCACAAATAGAATCCATGGGCAACCTAGATTGGAAGGCTACAGAGGTGGCCAAAGCCCTAGTAGAATGATCTTTCGGTTTGATAGGCAACTCAGTTTCTCAACTGATAAATGAAGGTAATAATGTGAGACAACCACCTGGATAAGGTCACTTTGGAAACTGGGAGACCATGTTTGTCTAGAGCATTGGAAAGGAATAGTTGGTCCGACTTTCTTGTATCCTTGGTCCTGTGCAAGTAAAAACGCAATTGTCTGTGAACGTCCAATTGGTGTAATTTGTATTCTGCCTTGTTGCTGTGGTTAGGGAAAAACAAAGGAAGGTCTATAGATTGGTTTAAATTATTTTCTAAGCAGACTTTCTGGAGGAAAGATGGATTAGTCCTCAGAGCAACCCTGGTGAACAGAGAAGTTTCCTCCTATCCAAGTAAGGATATGGGCAACAGAGGGAAACTATACCACAGTCCAGAATTCAGCACAGCCTGAAATCTGGACTAATCTAGTTCAGCAAAGGCAGGAAGAGAGAATATTTTTTTTTCAGGAAACAGCAGAAAAACGCACAGAAAACACTGTAAATGCTATAAACAGGCTAGTGCACTTTAGTGCGTATCCTACAACAGTTATACAATTCAAAAACGACTTAAAATGATATATAACAAGTGCAAAAATTATATATAACAAGTGCAAAACTGTAAAAAGAAGGAAGGCAATACAATTAAAACTTTTTTAAAGCACAGATCAGTCAGAAATTCGCTTTTTAAGTGGGAAGAGACAGTCAGAGCAAAAAAAACAGAGAAAAAATACTTAAATCTGGAAAAGCCTCTCTTGGGTGTCTCTGTTGCCTGTATCACTCTGCAGGACACAACGAGGAGATGTGCGGTGTTGAAAAGATTAGACAGAGATACTGGACAAGCAATTTACACAGGAACAATGGGAGGACATAGGACTACCAAATATGCAACAAAGTCTAGAATGTTT
>NC_056747.1:161711479-161856479 GCF_019279795.1 Protopterus annectens | reverse complement strand
GATTCAAAAGATAACCAGAAAGCCTTCTTTAGCTATGTTAAGAATCTAAGTGGCAACTCACAGATATGCGCTGAACTAATGCGAAATAAGACAAAATATACTGAACCTAATGATATTGCCAACATCCTGGCAGATGGATTCAGTGCAAACTTCACCCCCCAAAAGGGCCCACGACAATACAGGAAAAGTGTAGTGTCCTGGAAATCAGACGCAAAGGTGAAAACAGCTCTTTTAAAAGCCAAAAACACAGCATCAATGGGGCCAGATGATGTCCCACGGTGGGTCTTGAACTACAGAAAGAACTAACCCCCCCCCACCTAAACACGCTGTTCAACCACAGCCTCTCCACAGGCTACGTGCCCATAGAATGGCACATAGCAACGGTTATTGCTCGCCAAAAAGGAGGGGCCACAACTGACCCTGGCAACTATTGCCCCATAATCCTGACTAGCCTTGTCTGCAAGGCTATGGAGCGCATCATCATGGAACTCTTTAAAAAAGACATTGGGAACCTTCAAACACTTGACCCAACCCAGTATAGCTTTGTTAAGGGCAGACCATGCCTACTAAACCTGGTTGACTTATTCGAGACAGTAACCAAGGCCATAGATGAGGGTAAGGTGGTTCACACAGCCTACTTTGACCTCGCCAAGGCTTTCAACACCATTCCCCACTCGGGTATTACAGAAAAACTCACCAGCCTGAACAGCAACCCTTACATCACAGGATGGGTTGCCAACTGGTTTACAGACAGAACTCACATGGTAAGAATAGCGAGCTCCAGGTCAGACTCTAAAATCAGTCAGAAGTGGTGTCCTGCAAGGCTTGGTCCTGGGACCCCTACTGTTTGGCATATACTTCTCAGAATTACAGGCAAATACACGAGGACAATGGCTAACCAAATTTGCCAATGACTGCAAACTGGAAGCCATACTTGATTCTCCAGCTAACACAGACATCCTCCAAAACGGCCTTACTGAGACGGACACCTGATGTCAAAAGTCATGGCCTCAAGCTAAATGCCAAAAAATGCAGTGTCATCTCGTTTGGCTAAAACAAAACACAAAGACAACCCAAGGATAAAAAAACTAAAGGTAATGCTACTCAATGCCAGAAGTCTAAACCTCAAGATGCACGCACTCAAGGCTCTCCTCAGTATGGAGAAAAAGTACAGTTTTGTACCTACCATAAATGTAGATGTGCGAAGATCCACATTGCTGCAGTCCTTACACTTGGGTAGTCCGCTGTCCTCGGTCGGCCCGAATATCAAAGTATAAGGCTGACGTCGGTCAAGGCGCATTTGACTGACATCAGGACGTCAGGGTACAAATGCGCATGACCGACGTCATATCCTCAGTCTTTTCTTGCCCCAGATGTCAGAAGACCCTAAAAATAAAGGTCAAAACCAAAAGACAGCAAACAAACATCCAAGCACCCTTGCCCTAAATATATGTACAAAATATACACTATATACACAATATGTACCACTCAACCCACACAACCACCTCTAACTACAGAGGGAAGGAGGGAGGTAAATTGGACTGCAGCAATGTGGATCTTCGAACATCTACATTTATGGTAGGTACAAAACTGTACTATGTTCTTCATCTCACATTGCTGCAGTCCTTACACTTGGTTAGAATCCCAAAGCAGAGGTATGGGAGGATGGCCAAACTATAAGGAAGCAGGAGCTGCCAAAATGCCCTGCAAAACAGCAGTGGCAAAACCAGCCCTGGATTTAGAGTAAAGTGGCAGGTGATAATGCCTAGAGAAAGTATGCACTGAACTCCAAGTAGCTGCCTCCAAAATATCCTTGGTTGCCACCCCCCTCAAAAAAGCTGTCGAAGTGGCCGTAGCTCTAGTGGAATGAGGCCAAATCCTGGCTGGAATCTCCTTGCCATGATGGGAATAACAGAAAGCAATGCAAAACCCAATCCACTTTAGAAATAGTTTGTTTTGACACAGGCTTGCCCTGAGAACTCAAAGCAAAAGAAACAAATAACTGCTGAGACTGCCTGAACCCTTTAGTTCTGTCCAAATAATATCGCAACTGCCTGTGTACATCTAAAGTGTGCAAAATCTTTTCCCCTTTATTTTGGGGATTTGCATAAAAAGTAGGCAAATGAATAGTTTGGTTTAAAGCCACACTAGAAACCACTTTAGGCATAAAGGAAGGATTAGTACGTAAAGATACCCTATCCTTATGGAAAATTAAGAAAGGCTCAACCGCCATAAGGGCCTGCAATTCAGAAACCCTTCTTGCAGAGGTAATTGCCAACAAAAAAGCAGTCTTCCATGATAAATATTTCAACTCAGAAGTAGCTGCAGGCTCAAAAGGTTGTAGAGTGAGTTTCTCCAACACAAAATTGAGATCCCAAGCAGGAGTAGGAGCTCTTCGTGGGGGTCTTATATTCTTTGCCCCTCTAAGAAATTGCTTGAACAAAGGATGAGAAAACAATGGTGGGTCACAATCATAGTGAGCCGAAATTGCTGCAGCATGAACCTTAATAGAAGAGAAAGACAAACCTTTGTCCAGTAACTCAGTAAGATATTGAAGAGCCACACTCAAATTAGGCTCAGAAACATCAAAATCTTTTGCTGCACTCCAAAATAAAAATCTCTTCCATTTATCTGCGTACACTTTCCTTGTACTAGGCCTTCTAGCTTCCAAAATCACATTCAAAACTTGTTGTGGAAGTTGAGACCCTCTATGGTTCAAAACAGAATATGCCAGGCTGTTAGGTGAAGAGAGTGAAGTTTGACATTCAGCAAATGGCTGTCCTCCTGTGACAACAGGTGTGGAATCGAAGGCAAAGGCCATGGAGGCTTCCGTACCAGACTTCTCAGTAATGGGTACCAGTGCTGTCGAGGCCAATCTGGAGCTATTAAAATCATCCTTGGCTTGTCCTGTCTGACCTTTAGAAGTACCTTTGGGAGGAGAGGCAGAGGTGGAAAGGCATACACATGAAGATTGCTCCAATTGAAAGAAAGAGCATCCACTTTCCAAGCTGTGGGATGAAACCTTTTTGTGCAAAACTTTGGCAGCTGATGGTTTAGTGGAGAAGCGAACAAGATCTATGTCTGGAGTTCCCCATGACACTGTCAATTTCTGAAATACATGAGGATCCAATTTCCACTCGTGGGGATCCATAATTCGTCTGCTCAACACATCTGCTAAGGAGTTCTGTGCTCCTGGCAGAAACCTTGCCTGAAGATTGAGCTGCAAACTGAGAGCAGTCTCCCACAAAATCATTGCTTGCCTGCATAGAGGATAAGAATGCGTTCCCCCTTGCTTGTTGATGTACCACATGACAGTTGTGTTGTCTGTTAGAATCAACACCTGCCCTGGAAGAAGTAAATCCTTGAAAGCTGTTAATGCAAACTGGACTGCTAACATCTCCTTCAGGTTGATATGTAGATGTTGTAGTCTGGCAGGCCACTTGTCTTGTATCCACTTTCCATTTAGATGAGCTCCCAAGCTTTGTCTGAGGCATCTGTCGTTAAAATCTGACTCGCCTCTGGCCGGGTCACAGAGAGTCCCTTGTTTAGGTGACATTCCTGAGCCCACCACAAAAATTCCTTTTGAATGCAAGGTATTATTTGAATGACAGTGTCTAGATCCTGGCAGTGCTGTGTCCATACATTTTGAGATACCATTGCAGCTTCCTCATATGCAGTTTGGCATTGGGAAGCACCAGAATACAAGATGCCATGAACCCTAAGGCTTGAAGGACTGTCCTTGCAGTCAGCCCGGACTGATGAGATAGCTGATGGAAGTAAAGGGATAGACTCTTTCGTTTGTCCGGGGTTAAAAGGCCATCTGGGATGCTGTATTCAGTCTCACACCCAGAAAGCACATGTCCTGAGAGGGTACTAGACTGGACTTTATTTCGCTCACAGAATACCCCAGGCATCTTAGCACTGCTATCACATATTCCAAATGATGAAGAAGCTCTTCCCTTCCTTGAGCCAGAATCAGGCAGTCGTCCAAATAAGGATAGATCTGTATTCCTTTTAGCCTGAAGAAAGCTATCACTGGAGCCAGAACTTTCGTGAACACTCTGGGCAGTAGATAAGCCAAAGGGCAATGCAGAGAACTGATAGTGAGAAGTCCCAGCTCGAAAACGCAGATACTTCCTGCAACTTAGTCTGATAGGAACATGAAGGTAAGCCTCCTTGAGATCCAAAGTTACCATCCAATGATCTTTGCCCAGCAGAGGTAAAAGCTGCTGTAACGTCAACATTTTGAACTTGGGAATGTCCAGATAAGTGTTGAGGGTAGACAAATCCAAAATTGGTCTCCACGTGTTCCCCTTCTTTGGTACTAGGAACAGGCGAGAATAAAATCCTAGGCCCACTTCTGGCATAGGGACCGGCTGTATGGCCCCTATTTGGAGTAACAGAGAAACTTGCTTGTGAGCCTCTATTCTTTGTTGAGGAGGAATGTCTGGCATGCCTTTGAAAGGAGGCAAGGTATGGAAATAAAACCTGTAACCGTGGTGTATGATATCCAATACCCATCTGTCTTGGGTAATTAAACTCCAATTTTCTTTGAAAAGTGCCAACCTTCCTCCCAAAGGTGCTGCCAGACGAGAAGGCTCTGGCAGCTGAAAAGGTAGGTCATTGGGTCTGTTTACGAAAGGACTGACCCCTGCCCTCACCCGAAGACTGTGCAGGAGAACTCCCTGTTCTAGGCCTGAAAGAGCCCTGAGCTCTACCCCTACCACGTCTAGATCTACCTCTAGACTGGGAATCATAAGAAGGATACGTCCACCCCTTAGTAGGCCAATTTCTACTAAACTTTGGAGGCTGGATCTGCAAAAAATCTTTAACAGTCTGCATAGACTTAGCCTGGTCTTCCATTTTCTTTAAAACTGCCTCAACAGGAGTACCAAACAACACGTCAGATTGTAAAGGAGCATCTAAAATCCTTGTTTTAACATGTTCAGATAAATTTTGATCCCTCAGCCAGGCGTGCCAGCGAAGAACTGACCCAGTGGCAGCCACCCTAGACGAGGCCTGTACAGCATCAAAACCACATTGCAAAGAATGCTTACCCACCTGTTCAGAAACATGTACTAAATCTTGCAACTCTTGACAATCAATACCTTCTGCCAGAGCATCAACCTTAGACTTCAATTGTGAAAGGAGATAGTTTTGGTATTTCAACATGTGAAACTGGCAATTCAAAGCCCTCATAGCAAGAGTGGAAGAAGTATAAACTTTCTTTCCCCATCTATCCAAGGCCCTGGCCTCTTTGTCTGCAGGAACCGGATTCTTTACAACAGAAGCCTTAACACCTTTAGGCCCCTGGCTAACAGTTTCTGGGTCTGCCCTAGGACTCTTAAAAGATACTTATGAGCTTCAGGCACCCTGTAATACCTATCCGGTTTAACAGGAGCAGGAGGCAAAGAATCAGGATTAAGAGAAGCCTCTGTAAAAACATCTTCCACTACATCCAAAACAGGAGGTATAGCCAAAGGCCTATGCTGGGGTAAAACAAAAATTCCCTAAGCCTTTTCCTGGAATCAGAGAAGTCCTGACCTTCCCACTTAAAATGCTCCCTCATGGAATGAAGAGTTTCTGAAAAGAAAAATCCTCAGGAGGAGAAGCAGAAGGAGTAGAATCATCCACATCAGAATCAGAATAAGGAGAGTACTCCTGCAAGTCTTCAGCCGAAGACTCTGAAATATCTGAAGCCTGCTCAAAACTCCCTAGCTCAGGCTCCACCCTAGGTCTCTTATCAGGAGGGCATAGAACCCTAATCAAAGTAATCAAATCTTCTGCCATTTTAAGCATATGCTTCTTGGGCACAGTTCCTGAAGAGCTAGGGTAACACCAACTGAAGCTAAACCTGGCCTGCCCCTGGGAGAAGCCTTGGAAACAGAAGGAGAGGGCCTAACCACCCTAGGCAGGGAGACCTGAGAAGCCCCATCAGCCTGGCCTGCCTCCTGAGAGGCCACATCCTGCAATAACAAAGTCTCTCCTGGGATCCCAAAGAAACCTCCGGTGGAACCACCGGCTCCACCGACACCTCTAAAGAACCGGCGTCCGGTGACGGTTCCTCTAGCCTAGGTTTAACTGCTTTGTCCTTGCGCTTCTTCGAAGAAGCGGGCGTCGGAGCATCCGACGGCATTTTATAATTGCACCGCTTCCCGAAGACTAACCTGGCACAATCTAATCTTCTCTTAATAGTGCGCTTATTGAATCTAGCACAAGAGCGACACCCAACAACGTCGTGCTCAGGCCCTAAACAAGGAATACACAAAGTATGGTAGTCTCTATGCGGTATCTGTTTCCCACAAGAAATACAATTATTCACTTTTTCTGACATCCCGTAAACCACTGAGGCAAGAAAAAACCAAAATATTCCTCAACGGGGTACTTAGCCAACTTTGACTCGGTCTGAAACTCCGAAATCGAACAATTTCAGAACGCCAACCGGCACTTGCAACGCTGCTTCTGCATCGGACCCTGCGGCAAAAAAGACTGAGGATATGACGTCGGTCATGCGCATTTGTACCCTGACGTCCTGATGTCAGTCAAATGCGCCTTGACCGACGTCAGCCTTATACTTTGATATTCGGGCCGACCGAGGACAGCGGACTACCCAAGTGTAAGGACTGCAGCAATGTGAGATGAAGAACATTCAATGTTTGTGCAGTAACAGAAACCTGGTTCAAGGCTCCTGAGAGCACCCCAGCACTACCAGGTTATAACTCATACCATGCGTTTCAGCCCCAAAACTCGGACTGAAGCACAAAAGGAGGGGGAGTATCTATATTAATCAAAGATACCTACACCTCCAGGTTAGTGGCACTGCACGAAGCATCGGAAACCATCCATGTGCAACTAACAGCGGGCATAACTGCCTTTCAGTTTGTAGCCTGCTACAGAACACACTCCCTATTACAGTAACCCCACTTGGTATTCCTGAGAACACTGGAGAATATGAAGGTCTCTTCAAACACTATGTTATTGGGTGACTTCAACTACCCAGCATCGACTGGGAAAACTACTTAAGCCCAAACACCCTCGCCCAACGGTTCCTTGAATTTATAAACTCTAGCGCAATGGAACAACTCGTCACCACTCCCACAAGGGGGAACAACATATTGGACCTGGTCATCACCAACATGGGGACTCTATGTTCCACACCAGAGGTAAACCCCTCATTGGTAAGATCAGACCATAAACAAATTTCCCTGGACATCCATATCCCGTCCCCCCCCAGCCAAGGAAATCACTGTACAGAATTTCTCAAAAGCGAACTTTGCAGGTGGAATCCTTCAAAGCCCCTGGGCCAGAGGATAATACAGCCCAATCCGCAGAATCCTTTACAAATGCATTCTATGAGCACCTGCAGGAATGCATGGATCGTGCTATCCCAAATAAAACCAAGTCTCACTCCTCCAAAAACAGGAGACCGGTCTGGTGGACCCCGGCCATAAATAAGCTATACAACAGAAGGAGGAAGCTACTACATGACAGAGCAAAATCCCAAAAAGGGAAGACATCTCTGATCAGTATTAGCAAGAAACTTCGATCCCTCATAAAATCATCAAAGGCCATCTTCAAAAGAAAAATTGCCCTAGACACTAAAGATAATCACAAGGCCTTCTTTAGTTATGTCAGGAACATGGGTGGAAACTCCCAGATATGCTCTGAATTGTTGCATAACGGTACAAAATATACCTAACCTACAGACATAACCAACATCCTGGCAGACAGATTCAGCGCAAACCCCCCTCCCCCCAAAGGAGCAAATGCCTATCCCAACTGAATGTAACCTCCCTGACATCACAGATGCACAGGTGAACGCTGCCCTCTCCAAAGCAAAAAACATAGCATCTATGGGACCGGACGGTGTCCCAGTCTGTGTCTTACACGAGCTCCAAGAAGAACTAAACCCTCACATTAAGTCACTGTTCAAACTTAGCCTTACTACAGGATATGTACCCAAAGAATAGCGTACAGCTACAGTGGTCCCACTCCACAAAGGTGGTGCCACAACGGACCCCGAAAACTATCGCCCCATAAGCCTGACTAGTCTGGTCTGTAAAGCTATGGAGCATATTATCATGGAACTCATAAACAAAGACATTGGGAGCCTCCAGACACTGGACCCTACCCAATTCGGCTTTGTTAAGGGCAGATCTTGCCTCTTAAACCTAGCTGATTTCTTTGAAACAGATACCAAAGCCATAAATGAGGGTAAGGTAGTCCACACAGCCTACCTGGACCTCGCAAAAGCCTTCGACACAATACCCCACTCGGGCATCATAAATAAGCTTACCAGCTTAAATATCAACCCCTTTTATAGTGCCTGCACATTTGAACTGTATCTTACTGAAATTGCTACACCTTGTTTGCTGTAGCATAGACTAGATCCAGGCCTGCTGAATCTGGCTTTGTTTATATGCTTGTTGTTTGTTTGCTTGTTATTTCCCTGGAATGCTAATTCCACCTAATACGCGGCTTCTCAGTGCTTCTGTGGATCACTAGTGATATCTGCATTGCTTACTGTACTTATTTCCTTGTTTCACTTGAAAGAAAGTTACTGTTTGTCGATTTTGCATTTAAGTTACCTGTAACACATTGCACTTAAGTTACCTGGCACTTGCTCACTAAAGCAATTATATAAGTCAGCACTAAAAATTAAAAGCACTACACCCGCACTCCCCAATGGCCCTTGTTTTCAATTATTAAGGAATTCCCAATATTATTCTAGCATGTCCAAAGGTCAGTTGTCAATCTCCTCTCCGGTCCAGCTGGTGAATCTGGGAATCTTGAGGCAATGTTACAACTGCCTCATGTACACAGACAACCCTCTCCTCCTCCCAACAAATTCCAACACATGTGAGAGATGCAACCATACAGCCAAACTGGAGGCGAAGCTCTCTCAACTCAGTACTGGCATAACCAGTCAGGAGGACAAGGAAACCACACTCACTACAATTCCAGTCTCACATAGACGTACCACAACAGCAAACCAAACACATAATCACACAAAAACATACTCGGAGGCTCTAAATAAAGAACTGCCTAAGCAGCAGAGACCTCCAAAGCAGACACCCAAGCAACTGCTACCCCAAAACAAAACACATGCAACACATATCTCACAAAGCCAGTGTGCCGAACACTCACAGCCCTTAAGACTGAACAACACACCTGATACACTTGTAATAGGTGACTATCGTCAGGCACACTGACGTCTCGCTCACCAGGCTGAACAAGGAGAGGGTCACGGTGAGCAGCCTGTCGGGCGCTAGGATCCGCCACATAACACAAGCACTCAGGTCACTCCAAGGCAAGTACAACTATGACTCCATCATTGTCCATGCTGGTGTGAATGACCTGAGACATACCTCCCTGGACTACATGAAAAGACACATAAAGGAGCTCTCTGAGCATGCAGCCCAGGCCGGTATGACCCTGACCTTGAGTAGTATCTTACCCTCACCAAGAATGATGCCACAATATTAAGACAAGATGATCAATTTCAACAATTGGCTTAAGTACTGGTGTCATTCAAAGGGGATCCAATGCCTGTCAGCTTGGGATGATATGCTCGACAAGCCACGATGCTTCGCTAGGGACGGCTTGCACCTGTCACCCCTAGGCTTTCAGATATTGGCAAAGGCTCTTGCTACCCCCCTAGTGCCTTTTTTAGGCAAGGCTCAAAAGACAAACTCACCTCCATAGGTATCACAAGGGATAAGAAACTAAGAGTAATGCTACTCAACGCCAGAAGTCTAAACCTCAAGATGCACTTTTCGAAACTCTTCTTAGCATGGAGAACATCGATATCTGTGCAGTAACAGAAACCTGGTTCAGGGCTCCTGAGAGCACCCCAGCACTACCAGGTTATACCTCATACCATGCTTTTCAGCCCCAAAACTTGGACCGAACCACAAAGGAGGGGAGTATCGATATTCATCAAAGATACCCACACCTCCAGGTTGGTGGCAAAGCACGAAGCATCAGAGACTATCCATGTGCAACTAACAATGGGTAAAACTGCCTTCCAGTTTATAGCCTGCTACAGACCACCCTCCCAAACCCAGGAACCCCACTCGGCCTTCCTGAGAACACTGGAAAATATGAAGGTCTCTCCAAACACCATTATATAGGGCGACTTCAACTACCCAAACATAGACTGGGAGCATTACTCTAGCTCCAAAACCCTAGCCCAAAGTTTCCTAGAATTTATAAACTCAAATGCTATGGAACAACTTGTTACCACTCCCACAAGAGGGGAAAACATACTGGATCTGATCATCACCAACATGGGGACTCTATGCTCCAGACCAGAAGTGTATCCCTCACTGGTAAGATCAGACCATAAACTAATCTCAATGGATTTTCACATACCGACCCCACCCCCTGCCCAGAAAACCACAGTGAAAAACTTCTCTAAAGCAAATTTCACACTCCTCAAAACCAAGGTGGAATCCTTCAAAGCCCCCGGGCCTGTGGAAAATACAACCCAGACCGCATAATCCTTTATAAACGCATTCTATGAACACCTTCAGGAATGCATGGATCATGCGATCCCAAACAAAACCAAGACCCAATCCTCCAAAGGCTGTCTGGTGGACCCCAACCAAAAACAAACTATACAATAGAAGGAGGAAGCTACTAAATGATAGAGCAAAATCCCAAAAAGGGAAGGCATCACTGATCAGTATTAGCAAAAAACTACAGGCACTCATAAAATTGTCTAAGGCCAACTTCGAGAGAAAAATTGCACAGGACACCAAGGATAATCACAAGGCTTTCTTTATTTATGTTAGGAACCTGGGTGGTAATTCCCAGATATGCTCAGAATTAGTCCAAAATGACAAAAAAATACACTGAACCCACAGACATTGCCAACATCCTAGCTAACAGGTTCAGCGCAAACTCTCCCCCCACCACCAAAAGGGCAAATATCTATCCCAGCAGAGTGCTGCCCCCCTGACATCTCAGATGCTCAGGTAAGAGCCGCCCTCTCCAAAGCAAAAAACACAGCATCAATGGGACCAGACGGTGTCCCGGGCTGCGTCCTACATTAACTCCAATTAGAACTAAACCCAAACATAACACTACTGTTCAATCTCAGCCTTACTACAGGATATGTGCCCAAAGAGTGGCGTACAGCAACAGTGGTCCCTCTCCATAAAGGTGGTGCCTCAACGGATCCTGGAAACTATCGCCCCATAAGCCTGACTAACTTGGTCTGCAAAGCTATGGAAAGGATCATCATGGACCTCATAAATAGAGATATTGGGGACCTACAGACACTAGAGCCTACCCAGTTTGGCTTTGTTAAGGGCAGATCATCCTCTTAAACCTGGTTGATTTCTTTGAAACAGTCACCAAGGCCACTGACGAGGGGAAGGTGGTCCACACAGCCTACCTGGACCTCGCGAAAAGCCTTCGATACAATACCCCACTCGAGCATTATAGATAAGCTCACCAGCTTAAATATAAACCCCTATGTCACTAGATGGATTGCAAACTGGCTCAAGGACAGAACCCACATGGTTAGAATTGCTGGAGCCATGTCAGACTCCAAACCAGTTACAAGTGGTGTCCCACAAGGCTCAGTCCTGGGACCTCTCTTGTTCGGTATATATTTCTCGGAGGTACAGGCCAACATAGAAGGACTGTGGCTGACCAAGTTCGCAGATGACTGCAAACTGGGTGCCATAATCGACTCTCCAGCTGACACAAGCATCCTCCAAAAGGGCCTCATAGAAACAGACAACTGGTGCCAGAGCCATGGCCTCAAGCTAAATGCCAAAAGTGTATAGTCATCCCCTTTGGCAAAAACAAAGTGCCCACAAATTACTACATAGGTGGTAATCCATTAAGTACAGAAGAAGTAATTAGGGACCTGGGGACCCAAGTTGATAGCAATCTCATTTGACAACCACGTGGCCAAAGTGGTTAGAAAAACATTTTATATAGCCCACCTAATCATGAAGGGATTCACATCTAGATCAGAGGAGGTTATCGTGCCTCTTTACTCATCCCTCATCAGGCCCATAATTGAGTACAATGCCCCTTTTGGGATGTACTTTACCAGACACCTGCAGCAACTGGAAAGACCCCAAAAGTACCTCACCAAGAGGATCAAAGGGCTCAAAGAGATGCCATATGCTGCCCGGTTAAAGAAACTCCAGCTCTACTCAGTGGCATACCGCCTGTTCAGAGGCGATCTGTGCCTGACGTATAAAGCCATGTCCAACCCAGAATTAATGGACATGCTGCACCTCAAAAAATCCAAATCCCATTGAGCTACGCGCTCGAGAGACTTGAACCTCAGCACTGAAATAAATAGGACATGCTGGAGGGACAGATTCAGAACCCAGAGGCTCCCTTCACTCTGGAATAAAATCCCAGTCCAGGTTAGGCAGAGTCCCTCATTGACTCTCTTCAAGAGGAATCTTGATGAGTGGATGGGAGATCGTAGGTTTACCCCGGGTATCACTTCTGTGTCACTGTTGGACAGAGGCACAGTATACTAACCTCGAAAAAGGGCATAGCAAAATAAATTTAAAATGGGTGGCTGAAGCCAAACACATTCTGGCTAGGCTTATAAATGCCCTACGGCAGATAGCCTAGTATGAACCTATGAACCTCTATCACAAGATGGGTTGCAAACTGGCTCAGAGATAGAACCCACATGGTCAGAATCGCAGGTGCCATGTCCGAATCTAAACAAGTTAGAAGTGGCATCCCACAGGGCTCAGTTCTGGGACCTCTCTCGTTCGGTATATACTTCTCTGAGGTTCAGGCTAACACGGGGGGATTATGGCTGACAAAGTTTGCAGATGACTGCTAACTGGGGGCCATAATCGATTCTCCAGCTGACACAAGCATCCTCCAAAAGGGTCTCACAGAGACGGATGCTTGGTGCCAGAGCCACGGCCTCAAGCTAAATGCTAAAAAGTGCATAGTCATCCCCTTTGGGAAAAACAAGGTGCCCACAAATTACCACATAGGTGGTAATCCATTAAGTATGGAAGAAGTAATTAGAGATTTGGGGACCAACGTAGATAGTAATCTCTCCTTTGATAATCACGTTGCCAAAGTGGTTAGAAAGACCTTCCATATAGCCCACCTTATCACGAAAGGATTCAAATCAAAATCAAGAGAGGTCATTGTGCCCCTCTACTCATCACTCATCAGGCCCATAATTGAATACAATGCCCCTTTTGGGATGTACTTTACCCGACACCTGCAGCAACTGGAGAGCCCCAAAAATACCTCACGAAGAGGACCATGGGCTACAAACAGTTGTCCTATACAGCTCGACTAAAGAAACTCCAGCTCTACTCAGTTGCTTACCGCCTACTCAGAGGCGATCTATGCCTGACGTACAAAGCCATGTCAAACCCAGAATTAATGGACATGCTCCACCTCAAAAAATCCAAGTCCCTTAGAGCTACACGCTCCAGGGACCTAAAGCTCAGCACAAAAATAAATAAGACATGCTGGAGGGACAGATTCATTTCCCAGAGGCTCCCCTCACTCTGGAATAGAATCCCAATTCATGTTAGACATAGCCCCTTGCTGACCCTCTTCCAGCGAAATCTGGACGCGTGGATGGGAAATCGCAAATTCACCCCTGGGATCTCTTCTGTGTCCCTGCTAGACAGCGGCACAGTAAACTAATCTTAAAAGAGTACCTTCTGTGACCTACTTTACAGAGGCACAGTAGGCTAATCTAATAGGGAGGCGGAAGCCAAATACACTCTGGCTAGGCTTATAAATGCCCTAGGGCAGATAGCCTAGTATCTACCTATGAACCTATGAATTACCACATAGGTGGCAGCCCCCTTAATACAGAAGAGGTAATAAGAGATCTGGGGACCCAGGCAGATAGTAATCTCTCCTTTGACAATCATATTGCCAACGTAGTTAGGAAATCCTTCTATGTGGCCCATCTAATTACTACAGGGTTCGCATCTAGAAATAAAGAGGTTATAGTGCCCCTCTACTCGTCACTCAGACCCATCATAGAGTACAATGCCCCATTTGGGATGCAATGCCTCATTTGGGATGCACCTCACAAGACACTTCCAACAGCTGGTACTGATCCTACAGACATTGCCAACATACTGGCTGGCAGGTTCAGTGCAAACTTCTCCCCCCCCTCCCCCCCAAAAGGAGAGATATCTATACCAAATGAGTGCAGCCCCCCAAACATCTCCAGCGCCCAAGTGAGAACTGCTCTCTCCAAAGCAAAAAACACAGCATCCATGGGACCCGATGGTGTCCCCGGCTGTGTGCTCCACGAACTCAATGAGGAATTAAACCCACAGCTAGGACAGCTGTTTAATCAAAGTCTTACCTCTGGATACACTCAGGAGTGGCGCACTGCAACTGTGGTCCCACTTAAAGGCGGTGCCTCCACAGACCCTGGAAATTACCGGCCCATTAGCTTGACAAGCCTTATCTGCAAAGCCATGGAGAGGATCATAATGGACCTCATAAATAAAGACATAGGGAATTTGCAGACTTTGGATCCAACCCAGTTTGGCTTTGTCAAAGGCAGATCATGCCTTTTAAACTTGGTTGACTTTTCAAACAGTCACCAAAGCCATTGATGAGGGAAAGGCAGTCCATACAGCCTACCTCGATCTGGCTAAGGCCTTCGATACAATACCCCACTCGGGTATCATTGAAAAACTCATCAGCTTAAATGTTAACCCATACATCACAAGATGGGTTGCAAACTGGCTGAGTGACAGAACCCACAGGGTCAGAGTTGCTGGCGCCATGTCAGACTCAAAGCCTGTCACAAGTGGTGTCCCACAGGGCTCAGTCCTGGGCCCACTCTTGTTTGGCATCTACTTTTCCGAAGTACAAGCAAACACAGGAGGGTTATGGCTGACAAAGTTTGCAGATGACTGCAAACTGGGCGCCATAGTAGAAAACACATCCGACACAGATATCCTTCAGAAGGGTCTCACAGAAACGGATAACTGGTGCAAGAGCCACGGCCTAAAGTTAAATGCCAAAAAATGCATAGTCATACCCTTCGGGAAAAACAAGGTTACCCCTAGCTACCAAATAGGTGGCAATCCACTGAGCACAGAAGAAGTTATCAGGGACCTGGGGACCCAGGTTGATAGTAGTCTGTCATTCGACACCCATGTAGCTAAAGTAGTTAGGAAGTCCTTCTACATTGCCCACCTTATCATGAAGGGATTCTCATCTAGATCAAGGAGGTCATAGTCTCCCTTTACTCATCAGACCAATGATTGAGTACAATGCCCCATTCGAATGTATCTGACCCGACACTTGCAGCAGCTGGAGAGGCCACAAAGTTCCTCACCAAAAGGATAAAGGGTCTCAAAATCTGTCCTATGCTGCCCGAATGAAAGAACTCCAGCTCTATTCAGTCGCACGCTTGCTCAGAGGTGACCTTTGCCTAACATACAAGGCCATGTCAAACCCAGATTTGATGAATATGCTTCACCTCAAAAATCTAGATCCATCAGAGCCACAAGGGCGGAGACTTAAACCTCGACACGGCTATTAATAGGACGTGCTGGAGAGATAGATTCATCACCCAAAGACTCCCTATGCTGTGGAACAAAATCCCGGTACATGTGAGGCAGAGCACCTCGCTGGCCTTGTTCAAGAGAAATCTTGACCAATGGATGGGAGATCGCAGATATACCCCAGGAATTACCTCAGTGTCACTGCTCGACAGAGGCACAGCAAAATAATGGGTATAGTTCCCCATACTAAAGGGGTGGCGTAAGCCACAAAACAATGGGCTAGGCTTATAAATGCCCTCGGGCAGATAGCCTAGTATGAACCTATGAACCTATGGAAAGACCACAAAAGTACCTCAGCAAGAGGATTACTGGCCTCAAACATATGTCCTATGCAGCCCGACTGAAAAAACTCTGTCTGTACTCTGTGGCATATCGATTACTCAGAGGTGATCTCTGCCTGACTTACAAAGCCATATCCAACTCACAATTGATGGACATGCTCCACCTAAGGAAATCCAAGTCTCTGCACAGTCAAACTGAGCACTTTCAAGATGTGCATAGGGAGACCACCAATGGTGTTTCTTGCCTCCCATCCTATTTATGACAACTTTTATGGACAATTTATAATGGCAAAGCCAAAATCTGGAAAAAATCCAGTTAGGGTACATAATGGCTACATTTACTTTGTACAAAGATTATTCTGTACTCTTTCTCATTTATCTCAAGAGACTGATCTACACAGTAGAATGGAGTGGTTCAGTGCCAAGAAAGTAGCAAAAGGAATGAAAATCAACTCCTCCAAACCAAAAAATTATATTTTGTCTTGGAAAAGCGAACTACCCTTCACTGGCTGTGGGGCAGCTACTTACTGTGGAAGCTTTTATGAATTTTGTAGTCTTTTCAACTAATGCCAGAGGAGACTGGTGCAGGGGTGGCAAGTACTGCAAGAACTCAAACTTTTGAAAACAGAACTGCAAGTTACTGGTCAGCCTATGTCCCATCTTCATGAGCTTTGGACAGTTACCAATGGAGGATATTCACAGATCAGAACAGAAGAAATTAAATCCTCACAGGGCATCTTGGCTCACCTCCAGGACAGAATTAACAGTAAGGCAAGCCAGGAGGATCTAGGAGTTCAACCACTGGTTCTCCAGATTGAGAGGAGTCAGCTGAGGTTGTCTGACCACCTCGTAAGGATGTCCATGGATGTTTTTTTCCAAGAAGTTTACTAGACATTACCCTACTAAAACGATACCTAGAAAAAAAACCAGGACACATCATTTAACCTGCCTGTGAATGACTGGGGATCCAAAGGATGGAGACTGCTGCTAGGATCTTCCCCTTCAGCTTGTCACAATCCTCAGCATGGCAAGTGGATTAAAAAACAAATATTATACAATGAATGGTACAACAGTAAAGTAGGAAAATCACAACATTCTATGGTTCCTACTCCAGGACATACAAAAACTGTATATACCGTGTTATTCCTTAATGAGATTTTTTCATTGCAATGATATTCTTAGACGTTTTATCTTATTTAGTGAATAATTTTATTGTTAAATGACTAGCAGTCTTCTACTGTCTTCTTATCAAGTGAAATGAATGTTAGTGTCTATTGACTGCAGCACTAAATGCTTTTGCCTGCCTCGTTTCAGTTTTGGGAAAACAAATTCAACAGACACTAAATCTGGAATTAGCTATGCAAATTCTCTACAAATCCTGCAGCACATCTGATGTAACATAATAAAGGTTTACATACCCAATACAAACTTGGTAAACTTTATTCGCAGCCTGTAAATTTTTCAGCAGCAAGTTAGTGCACTAGTTAAGGTTCACGTCACTAAACTACGGAATTTATGAGGCTTGTGGTATAGATGCACTGAAATGTTTTGGGCATTATGCTATTGTGTTATGCCGACCCCAAGAAAAGGTTATTCCCGCAAGGGGAACTTTCTTAACAGCGTACTTAATGAACACAAACCGTTTCTCACAAAATTTACTTTTTGCGGTACTTTTTTGGGTGGTGGTAACAACGCTTTAATTTAATACAATTAACCAATTTCTACAAATTGTTACTACTTAACTGTACTTTCTGTAATATTTTTTTTAAATAGCACCTTTAAAAATGGCCAGTCTGTCCTATGCAATACTACATTACCACATAACAAGGGAGAGTAAAATAAATACTGCCATAAGCACTTTAACATACCGGCAGGCACAGAATAAGACAATCCTCTACGGGGATAACTTACGGTTTCGGCTGAGCACTACAACTCCAGTAAAGCAAAAGCAGCGAATTTAGGAAAATCCACAACGTAGAAAACATTGACTGCATCTTCCCAAATTCCAGTAATGAAACTACAAATCACGGACGCTGAAGTTTTTCATTTAAACTCCAAAAAATGATATAAGAAGCAGTTACTGTGTGTCTTAAATTGGCTACTGCTCTCCAGCCATATCCAAATGATCCTCCGTAAGTAAGCCGGTGAAACCGCAAACTTCGCCTCTTCTGCGAAGTTGTCTACATAAAGATCCTCACAGATTTGACCCTCGTGCGCGTCCCGGCGACCCGATCTTCAGCAACGTTTCAGCTGCGCGCTGCTGCCTCAACCAAACAGACAAAAAGTAACATGTTAAAAGCTACAGCTTACTCCAATCTATTGACGAAGCTTTTGTTTCTGTTGGTATTACAGTACATATCAGTGGTCTACAATCCGACTCCTCCTCTTCCCCCTCCCACTGCTTACTGGCCAGTCCACACAGAAGGTTAAAAAACGTGCTTTTTAATGAGATAGAATGTATAAGCTAAGAACTAAGGAAGTTTACCTCAAAATATCAATGCAGACTTAAGAGAATATATTCCTTACACCCAGAATGGGGACATACCTGGGACAAAAGTGCAAATGGAACATGTAAACTGTTATGGATAACTCAAAACGAAAGAAATACGGCTGAAAACACTGCTCCCCGAAGTAGTTGTCAACCAGTCTGGGAAAATCTTCACTTAATCAGGGGGACTCGTACCTCTCAACCTCTTAGTTTAAGAAATCTGGACAAAGCATGACAAAATGGGAATGGGGGTCCCGTTGCCACCTTTTCAAATACCCAAAGTGGGACATTTTTGGTACAAATGGCAGACTTTCTGGGCGAAACATACCCATGGTCAGTACAAAGGAGATTACTTCACTTTTACGCCTAAATAAAAGATTATTATTGTAGCGTTTTAGTTGCTTATTTTTTTTCTTATAACATTTAGGTGTTTCAGATACAGAATAACTATTTTATGCAACTATTACATAAAATATAGCAAATAATTATGTCCTAAAATCTAAGGACATTTGTCATTTTTTTTGCAGGACACAACTGCCCAAAGATGGACAGTCCTTCGCAAAGTGGGACAGGTGGTAACCCTGTGTGTGTGTGTGTGTGTCAAAGGGACAGATTTTTAAATACTGCTCTTATAAACTTAGAAAGTTGCTAGAGTAATAGGGATTGTGTTAACACTTTATGAGAAATTTGAAGTCTGAAACTCAAATGTATGTAGTGGCTTCAGTCCTCAGATCATCCCAGTGATTTGCCAGACAACGGCACATTTTATGAGGAATAGATCAAAAATATGATAAAAAAAATCTGGACATTCTGCAAAAATCTGGATAGTTGAAAAGTATGTGATAGGCACAATTAAAATATTAGTACTTTTTAACTTGAGACATTGATATAATAAGGGAATGCAAATAAATATACATTTTCTAAAGTAAAAGAAGACTATAGTGCCATTGCAGTAATTTATCAAGTTAATTCTCTACCTTTTCTTCAAATGTCATAAGTTTTAGGAGGGACAAGGATAAACATTTAAGCCAAAATCAGTGACAGTTGAGAGTTATACTCCCAAAAAACAAACACCTTCCAATGCTCAAACATAAAAAAACCTCTTCTCAGAACAGCTTCTTTCAATACCAGATAAATATAATAAAACAAGGGGCTGTTAGTTTACAAGGTAAAATTAATATCAAGCAAATGTGAGCCAAACAAATATTACATTCTTAAAAGAATTAAACACTTGCACTGGGTTAAGCAAGCAGCTTGTGTAAATTTGATAACTGGATCAGCTGCTACAGAGACCACCTGATCCCTTTATGCGTGACCTAGGATAGGTACAAAAGAACATTAAGCAATTAGCTAAATCATTCAGTATGCATGTGGTGATGATGCAAGTGGAATTTAGATTAACACTTTTAAATTTAATTCAAGTTCGCTTAGTTTTTGAGATATATCACATCTTCACATGTTCAGCCATGCTAAGTGTAAACAGACCATAACTACTGCCAGAAGCACTCTGAAGCTGTCCAGTACCTAGGTGTGATTCATGTCGGGTACTTGTGAGGGTCTCTTATGGCTGTAAAATGTTTAGAACTGTTAAGGAATAAAGCAAACCAAAGCAGAAAGTTGGAACCATGTGTTAACTGTTTATCTAAGTGATGTCAGCCATCTTTGTTCACAGATTTTGAAATCCTATGCCTGAAAAGCAAAAGCACAGACATGACAATTAGAGCAGTTTCTAGTACTTTATGGTATTACCACTGAGTTACATTTGACACATTGCAATAGTATATCAGCATATTCAGTCTTGAATATTACATTAGGCACATCAAGAATAAATGTTCCACGTTTTAATGTTCTCATTTTACCTACATAGCATATACATACTAATATATTAAAAAAGGAAAACTGTGTGTGTGTGGGGGGGGGGGGGGGAGGGTCAGTAAAACTGCTTAACTTTATCAGCCCAAGTTTTAAAGAGAAGGAGGGCTGTAACACTGCAGGTAAGAATAGTTATAAAGATCAGCTTAGCAAAACAGTTTTCTTCCTCAGTACAATGGTTTATTTATAAATTGTATTTTCATTTGTTAACTGGGTAGTCCAACTGAGACCAAGAGGCCCATTATCACTGGTGTCCCAGGGAGAAAATCTCGGTATTAGAGAACATATGAAAATTGCATTTTCTGTTGTACACACATAGCCGGCCTTAGGCATAGGCCAACTAGGCGGCCGCCTAGGGCGCTGGTCTAGCAGGGGCGCTTTTCCAGTAATTATTTGGTGTAGGTAGACCAGGATGGGGCACCAGGTAGTGTGGTAGGGGGTGTCGTGGAGCCCTTTTGCCTAGGGCAGCAGTTGACTTAGGGCCGCTCACACACACACATAGAAACTGTGTGTATATTTGACAAATGACACAAAGAAACATTTATTATATACATGTTTACAACAGTGACAAGTACTTCTTGGTCACAGTAACTAAAAAAAACTCATTTGAGTATACAAAAAAAAAGTTATGTACTCACCATAACATTCCATGTAGGTAGTCCAACTCGCCGAATATTATTACATGTGGGTTCGGTGCCACTCCTCAGCTCCGACTCGGCCGCTTAGAAAGCCTGAAAACTTCTGATTGGCTCGTGGCTAATAGGTATCCCATGATGCATGCGCACATTCCCTAGATCTTGTTTGCTACTAGTGTATCAGGATAAGAAAGGAAAAAGGACAAAGGTCCGGAAGAATAAACTGTAATAAAAAGTGCCCTTGTGGTAAAAACCACTGTTGAATAGGAAAAACTGTATCCAGATCCTCCAGGAAGGGGGCTGGTGGGTGGGTTCGTAATAATGTTCGGCGAGATGGACTACATACATGGAACGTTATGGTGAGTACATAACTTCTTTATGTTATGTTGTCCTATCTCTCCTCCATTATTACGTGTGGGACAGCGTTCCTAGCATCTTGAATGGGTGGCTCACTGGAAGATACCAGAGTACCGTGGAACCAAACGAGGCTCTACCCCTGGAAGTTAAATCCAATTTATAATGGAAAATGAAGGTATGAGGGGTAGCCCATGTTGCTGCTGCACATATATTATCAATTGGTGTCCTGGCTTGGAAAGCAGCAGAAGTAGAGAAGGACCTGGTGGAATGCGCTTTGACTTTAAAGGGCAACTCCTTTCCCTGAGAAGTGTAAATAAAGGAAATACAACCAGAGATCCAGTTCGAAAGTGTAACCTTGGAAAATGGCAAGCCCATTCTCGCCTCAGCAAAGGAAATAAACAGCTGTTCTGATTTTCTAAATCCTTTGGTCCGGTGGATATAGAAACGTAGTTGCCTGTGCACATCCAATTGGTGGAATGTATACTCTGCTTTATTGGAGTGATTAGGGAAGAACACTGGCAATTCAATTGTTTGGTTTAAGTGAAATTGAGAACAGACTTTAGGAATAAAAGAAGGGTTGGTCCGGAGAGAGACCCTGTCTTTGTGAAAAATTAAATATGGAGGTTTAACAGACAGAGCCTGTAATTCAGAAACTCGTCTGGCTGAGGTTATTGCTACCAGAAAAAGAGTCTTCCAAGACAGAAATTTCAACTGACAACTATGAGCTGGTTCAAAGGGTGGCAGAGTAAGTCTAGACAGGAATAGATTCAGGTCCCAAGGAGGAACGGGGTCTTGCACAGGAGGTCTTAACATCACGGAACCCTTAGGAAAGGATTTGCACAGTTTGTGAGACATAAAACTGGAATCCTTAATCCTCACATGAAAATTAGATATTGCTGCTAGTTTTACTCGGAGTGTAGCAACCGCTGAACCTTGGTGAAAGAGTTCTGAAAGAAACTCTAGAACAATAATAATGGGAGCTGTAAATGGATCAACTTTTCTATTGTGTGCCCATATAGAAAATCTCTTCCATTTACTATGATACAATTTTTTGGTCGAAGGCTTGTGAGAAGAGGTAATAATACGAGTTACAGCTGGAGACAAATCATGCAGCCTGACTAGTGATGGAACTGGAGCAGCCATGCTGCCAGTTTGAGAGTGTGGAGACTGGGATGAAGAGAACCTGACATGTGTGTCAGGAGGTCTGGCACTGGGTCCAGAGTCCATGGGTAGTCTAACAGGTGAGGCCCAAGAAAAGGGAACCAAATCTTACTAGGCCAGTAAGGAGTGATGAGGATCATCTTGCTTCCCAACAGCATTACTTTCTGTATGCCCTTGGCGATGAGTGGAAAAGGAGGAAAAGCATAAAGGAGTCCCGGGGGCCAATCGTGGACTAGTGCACCTCTTGGAGACTCTCCCGGAGGGGGGGGATGAGAGAAAAAAGGTGCTACATTTGGTGTTGATGGAGCTGGCAAAGAGGTCACAGCAGGGTTGTCCCCACTTGTGGAAGATCACACTGGCTATTTTCTGGTTCAAGGACCATTCATGAGATAACAATATTGCCCTGCTTAGGTTGTCCGCTGTCACGTTGGAAGTCCCCAGGATGTGCGTTGCAATGAGAAAGCATTGGGAAGAAATCGCCCAATTCCAAACGTGCAGGGGCTCTCGACATAAGGGGTATGATCTGGTCCCCCCTTGTTTGTTTAGATACCAGACCACCGACATGTTGTCTGTCTGAATAGCTATTGTCCCTAGAGGGAGAAAGTCATGATGTGCTTGCAACGCTAGAAGCACCGCTCTCATCTCTAGGACATTGATATGCAGATGGGCCTCCTGCTCTTGCCATGTACCTTGGACAGTCCTGCCACAATAATGCCCCACCCCCCATCCTATCTGAGAGGTATCCGTGGTCACAGTGGCAATGGGTTGGTGCGGTACAAAGGGAGTCCCTGTGGGAAGATGACCTGGTTGAATCCACCAAGCGTAGGTCCTTTTTGCAAGAATCTGTAATCAGAATCTGATGATGTAGAGGCAACTGCTGAAACAACCACTGGGATGACGGGAGCCACCGGAGTACTCTCATATGTAGTCTTGCTAAAGGTACCAAGGTTATGGTTGACGCCATAGTTCTGAGAAGCTGCAACACCACCTTTGCTTTGACTATTCGAAGGGGAAGTATCCTGTAAATTTGTTGCACAAGATTCGGTATTCTGTCTGTAGGTAGTCTGGCTGCCATATCGACCGTGTCTATGTCTGCTCCTATAAAAGTTATAGACTGAGTGGGCAAAATAGAGGATTTTTCCCAGTTTATCGAGATTCCCAAATGGGAACAGAGCTTGATTGTGGAATTTCTCAATTGAACTAGGCAATGCCTGGTGGTGGCGGTCAGGAGCCAATCGTCCAGGTATGGAAAGACTTGGATTCTCTGACGCCTCAAATGAGCTGTGACTACTGCCATGCACTTGAACACCCAGAGGGCTGTGGTGAGACCAAAGGGCAGCGCCCGAAACTGGTAATGATTGGCTCCCACCTGGAAGTGTAGGTAGCTCCTTGATGTTTTGTCCATCATTATGTGGTAAGTAGGCATCCTGGAGAGCTATTGAGCATATCCAGCTGTATCTCCCTAACAAAGGGAGTATGGATTGTAGAGTGACCATTCGGAACTTGGACTTCTTTACATGCTCGTTTAACCTGCTGAGGTCTAGGATGGGTTTCCAGTCCCCAGTTCTTTTTGGAACTAAAACGAACCTGGAGTATGTTCCGAATCCTGTCTGGTCTGTTGGAATCTTTTGGATGACTCTCTTTAATAGCAGCTTTTCTATCTCTATGGCCGCTTGATCCCTGTGATTGGGTGGTACATCTGGGATCCTTTTGGGAGGGCATGGTGGAAAGGAAAAGGGTATAGAGTAACCTCTGGTGATAATGTCTTGTACCCACTTGTCTAGAGTGAGATTTAGCCAGGCTTCTGGTTACAAGAACAGACAACCCCCGACTGGCTCCAGAGACGCACAGTCGGGTTCCACATCAGGAATGCTGGTAGGGACGGTCACGAAAGGAATCGCGACTTCCCTGATTTTGTGGGCCTCCCCTGCCTCTAGGGCGACGTCTACCATTATTTCCTCCTCCCCTGCCTCTGAAGGAGGAATCACCTTGTGTGTCCTGGAAAGGTGTCTGTGATTTCTTGAACCACATTGTGTCACTCTTCTGACCTTTAGGGTAAGGTCTAGAAGGAACAGTAAAACAGACTCCCGCGGCAGAGAGAGTCTTTCCTTCCTGCTCACACCTGGTGAGGGCATCTTTCACTTGGGGTCCAAAAAGAGAGGATCCATCCATGGGAGCATTGGTGAATGTAGACTTGAAAGGCTCAGCCAAGTTGCATAGATGCATCCAGCAATGTCTCCTTAATGAGACTCCTGAACCCGCCGCCCTACTCGCACCATCAGCTGCATATGAAATCAACCGCATGGAGGAGTTAACAATAGATGTGAGGGTAGCCAACTGAGCTGACACTGTAGATGGGACTGCTTCAGTAGAGGTACCCTGAAGAGTATCTCCTAACTCCTTTAGGAGATCTCTCTAAAGTCTCGTAAAATGTGATAGTTCAGCGATCGGAGTGTAAAAGCCGCTGAAGAGAAGATACGCTTTCCGTACCTATCCATTGTTTGGGATTCCTTATTAGGTGGATGGATAGAAGTCGTCTCTACTAGGTCCTTCTTAGTGGCCACCGCCACCACCATGGCATCAACAGGTAAACCCTTGGATAAAAACTCTGTCTTTAGGGGCGGAGAGAAATTTATTCGGCCTCCTGGGGACTGGTTCCACGGCATCAGGAGTCTGCCATGCTTTCTGACTCACAAGATGCAGTAATTCATCAAATGGAGGAGACACTCATGAAGCTGAAGATTGAGACCCAAAAGCCTTCAGGTACACTGACTCCTCATCGGAGGGGGTAATGGTGGGCTAGCCGCCTCTCTGCCTGAGGATCTCCAAAATGTCTGCAAAGGAGACATCTTCAGAGGACGACTTAGGGGACCCCTCCGACTCATCAAGGTCAGTGTCAGATGGGACAGACTCATCAGGGGAGTCTACATGCTTCCTCTTACATGATCTTTTCTGAGGGGGCTCCTCAGCGGGGTCTTCTGGGGAGGTCTCAGAAGATCGGGGATCACCCAGATAGGGGTCCTGAGGCTGTGAGTCTCTACCATCCCGGGGGAGAGAGGATGCTGAGACCGTAGTCGGCACTTGAGGGAGTATAGCATCAGTACTCCTATGTGGTATGGATGAACTATTCAACATGCTCCTCATCTTCATGAAGATCAATTCCTCCGGCTCCGAATGACGCCCCGGCTCCGAGGACAGCGTAGGTGCCGATGGCTCCAAAGGAATCGGCTCCGAGAACAATGTAGGGTCTGAGCTCACTCGGGCCGACGCACCAAGAGGAAGACTCGGCACTGAAGAGGTTCAGTTCCAAGTGTCCCCCTCAGGTCCGACCAAAGAACTTCGGACCCTAGACACTTCAGACGACGCCGACAGTGTCGGAGCAGAGCTCGGCTTCGAGACAACCACCCGGGGTGCTGGAGCCAAGGACACCACTATAGTCAGTACCAACAGCATCGGCTCCAAAGGCCCAATCTGGGTTGGAGGAGGAAAAAGAGCAGGATTGGTAACAGGAGTCGGCTCCGAGACAGAAATGGTCAGAGCCGATAAAAATTTTGGCAAGGCCGACGACGTAAGGAGTCTGAGCACCACTCTCTCGATGTCTTCTTCAGATAAGTTCCTGGAGGATCTGGAGGACAGTGTGGGAGAACTCGCTCTCTGCAATATAGGCGATTTTATAGTAGGAGAGACCGGTAAAATGTCTGTAGACCAGCTCTGAAGAGGACTGCTAGTGATCGGCACCGAAGCAGTTCGTGCCAATACTGCAAGGTCCGTGTCCAGAATCTCGATCGGCTCCAAGGACAGTGGTGCCGAAGAGACAGAGGCCATCTCTAATTTAGGTAACTTCTGTGGAGGTACAGAGACAGAGGTTGAGGCTGGAGAAGGCCTTTTTGAGGTCTTGCCCTTATCTTTTTTAGAAGACTGTGACCTAGCAGAGGAGGACGAACTAGCTAGGTCTTCCTCGAAGAAAGGTTTTAACATGCCTTTTAGAATCAGCTTATTCTTCCATTCCTGGAGCACTCTAGGACTAAAGGAATGGCAAAAGAGAAGTTTCTTGAAGATGTATGGCCCCTAAACAGTACACACAGATGCTATGTTCATCAGTGATGGACATTTTTTGAGAGCATTTAGTACACTTTTTAAATCCTGACTGTTTATGCTCTATGTTCTTTAGACATAATGGCAGTAGCAATATAGGTGATTGAAAGAAACAACCAACACACTCACTCAACAAAAGAGGAACTAAATCCTCTAACTTAAACAGATCTAGCCCTACCTCTCAACAAACAACAAAGGGAGGTTTTACTAGGTTCTCTAACTTAAATGAACCTAGTGTAAAGGAAAAGGGAACAGACTAGTACCTCAAAGTAAAATGGTTTAGTCTAAAAGCACACACTCACAGGAATCACACACAAAAGGCCAACAGACCCATGAATTTTATAGCAGTGATAAGTCAAATCCAGTAAAAAGTCAAGTCCGGTTAATATGACACAATCAGTATCACAATAAGGCTATCAGCAATAAGAAAAGCACTTCACACAAAGCTAAAAACGCCTAGCAAGTAGTAATAGTGAAGAACTAAATCACTTAGCCACGGCCAAACAAAAGAAGCTTCCGAATGAAGACGCGGCAAACGAGATCTGGGGAATGTGTGCATGCATCATGGGATACCTATTAGCCACGAGCCAATCAGAAGTTTTCAAGCATTCTAAGCAGCCAAGTCGGAGCAGAGGATCGGCTCCGAACTCGCACGTAATAATTGAGGTGAGATAGGACTACATAACATCATTTGTTACACCATCATCAACCCCCCCCCCCATTTTCTATATGGGGACATGATGCTTTGTCAGTTGCTGCTCTCTCTCTTCTTGGTTCAATGCCACTCTCCTACTTTCTTCAGCAGTCATGCATGACTATTGCAAGTCTTCTCTCGGACAATCCATCCATCTCTTTAATGGACACACTCGTTTCCTCCTGCCTCCTTCCTGTCTGTCCCAAATCATCTTTACCAGATTGTCTTCTGCTTTTCTGCACATGTGCCTGAGCCACCATAATCAGTTTTTTGACTTTCTCTGCAATTGGAGCTACTTTGGCTTCTGCACAGATGCCCTCATTTCTCTGCCTCAGTGTGCATCCTATCACCTGTCTCAGTCACGTGATCTCCATCACCTCTAATTTCCACACCTTCTCTGCATTTACTGCTTAGGTTTTATTTGGCATTCTTCTGTCATACACTACCCCTAACACTTTGTGCCAATTGGCTGCTGCCTCTCTGATTCTAGCTTCGATAACCTCAGACTTCCCTTTTCCTTAACCAGCCTACCAGATACTTGAAGATGTTAACCTGTTCCACGATTTTCCAGTCTATCTCAGTTCTCAGCTTCTTCTGATTTCTTGCATTTGCTGCCATTACAATTGTCATATCTGTACTCAGTTTCATCCCAGCACTCACCTGTTTAAAAACCTTGCCTCTGTTTCTCTCTGCCATCAATAAGTTAGTCACTACCCTAGTGCCAACTCTCTTAGTTAGTTATACTCTCATTTCTGTTTGTGGTTTCCTATCAACTGTTTTTCTCTTACTGTAAATACCTGTCTATACCTCGCTATAACATCTCTTCCCCCTTTGTCTACACCTCCCCACCTCTTCTACTTACCTGCTAATTCCCTCCTGGCATGCGGATTGCTTTTTGTGGTGACTGCCATTTCCTGGCCCAACCCGCTATGCTCCGACTCACTCCGCTCCCCTACCCACCCCTATTCCCATCCCCCCAATATAATTTCCTTTATACTCCTCTCCAATGCACAATCCCCTCCTCCATTTTTCACCCCTCCCTGTTTTTTTTTTTCACACCCCACTCCTGCATTCCTCCCTCCTGTCCTTCTGCAAACCCTTGACACCAACCACTCCTTTCTCCTTTGTGTACTGACTCCCCCTACTGGTTACCTATCGCTAACTTTCTTACAACCTTTCTTCTAGGCCCAACTTTTACCTCCCTCTTAACTACTGACCCTCCTTACTGAAATGCCTTTTTCAATCTAAGCCTTTCTTATATTGACTCCCCTTTTCCTCCTATACACTCTTCCCTCATATAACTCTCACCTAACTCCAACTTACTCTTATCCTGCAAATACTAATGCCAATGTCTTCACACATCCTCTGCAATGCTTCCGTATCTGCTCATCTATATTTCCTCTAAATACTGTCCTCCCCTGAATCAAAATACCACCTTCCCCACCATCTCTTTAGAAGATAAAATAAAGCACCTACTATACAAACATTTTCTTCCCCAAGTCACTACTATCAGGTGACATTCAACAAAACCTTCCCCCTCCAGTCAATAAAGTTAACACCCCTAACCAACCCTACACTACTCCTCCAACAAAGCAAGTATCTTTTTACTCAATGAATCTTAGATGCATCCTAAACAAAATTAGTGAATTCCATGCCTGGATGGTTAGCCACACCCCTGATAAAGTTGCCCTGGCTGAAGCCAAATAACCGTGACAGCGATATCCTCCCCCCCCGGATATAACATTCTTAGACTAGATAGACAAAAGAAAAAAAGGGGGTGAAGTGGCCATTGTGGATTCAAACCATCTTATTCCTTCAAGTCGAAACCAATTCTCTCCCTCCTTCTCACCCGCTGAACTCCTTACCACTAACTTTCAACTCAACAATTACACCACTATCACAATCGTAGCTATCTACATTCCTCCCGGAGATAACATTACCCTTCTTGAAAACATTCTCTCTTACCTTTTTCAAAACATCCACAATGAAACTATTCTTCTTGGGGATGTTAATATTAACTGGCTAACTCTTCAGTCCCCCAAAGACTACTTCAGGCATCAACTTGCATAGCTTTGTACAACTTATCTCAACTCCCACCCATACAAACAGATCATATACCCCCAGCTCTCTCATCGATTAGATTTTAGCCACGGATCCCCGCAAATACCATAACCCTGATACCCTACCCAACTCCTTAAGTTATCACTCCCCTGTGAAAGTTCCTCATTAGGCCTCACAGATACAAAACCTGTCACAAAGTGTCCACCTTCTGCCCTGAGACTTTTAATGCCCTCTTCTCCAGGATAAACTGGACACATCTAACCTATCTCACCCTTGATGAAGCTTATCCACTCTTTCAACTCTACTTTTCTTAACATCCTTAACTCTCTTATTACACCTTGCACTGTTCACATCAAATGTAATACATCCCCCTTGGCTTAGCAATGCCACCCGCACCCTAATGAAAACTAGAGACAAGGCATGGAAAAGATGGGTAACTAAGTTCCCTTCCCATTTGCAAAAATATAAAGAACTAACTAATCAGGCAAAAAAAAAAAACACATCCACAAAGACAAAGTTCTACTTTAACCCCGTAACTACTCAAAAAAAATGATACCAATAAACTCTGGAACTCTATAAACCAAATCCTGCACCCTGGTAACTCTTCCACCCTTCCTCTCTCAACCCCTGCCCAAACAACTCTCTAGAAGATACAGCTACCTCATTCAATTCCTATTTCATTGAATCCATATCTAAGTTGATAAATTCCTTCCCCTCTACTAATGTTTCCAAATCCTCTCCTACTCTCAGTTCTACCACTTTCTCTCTTTCAGTTGTACCCATTAACTGTATAAAATCCTTGCTCTCTAAACTTAAACCCTGCTCTGCTTCTGCTGGCAACCTGCCTCCCTATTTCCTACAAATTGCTGCTGAATCCCTTGCCCTCCATATCAATACTAATAAATATCGCTCCATCTTAGAATCTAAGGTCCCATCTGGAAAGAATTCTACACCATACCCATTCACAAAGGAGGTAACTCCACTGACATTACAAACTTCAGACTCATTGCGATTTTCTCACCACTCTAAAAAATACTGGAAAAATGCATACACAAGCAAATCATAAAATACCTTCTACAGAAAAACTTGCTCATACCTACACAACATGGCTTTCGCCCTAAACATAACACTACAATTGCCCTTGCATCTTTCATTAATACAACTACTCTAATCAAAGACGATAAGTTCGCCTATTTCTTGACCTTTCAAAAGCCTTTGATACACCTGCACCCTGGTAACTCTTCCACCCTTCCTCTCTCAACCCCTGCCCAAACAACTCTCTAGAAGATACAGCTACCTCATTCAATTCCTATTTCATTGAATCCATATCTAAGTTGATAAATTCCTTCCCCTCTACTAATGTTTCCAAATCCTCTCCTACTCTCAGTTCTACCACTTTCTCTCTTTCAGTTGTACCCATTAACTGTATAAAATCCTTGCTCTCTAAACTTAAACCCTGCTCTGCTTCTGCTGGCAACCTGCCTCCCTATTTCCTACAAATTGCTGCTGAATCCCTTGCCCTCCATATCAATACTAATAAATATCGCTCCATCTTAGAATCTAAGGTCCCATCTGGAAAGAATTCTACACCATACCCATTCACAAAGGAGGTAACTCCACTGACATTACAAACTTCAGACTCATTGCGATTTTCTCACCACTCTAAAAAATACTGGAAAAATGCATACACAAGCAAATCATAAAATACCTTCTACAGAAAAACTTGCTCATACCTACACAACATGGCTTTCGCCCTAAACATAACACTACAATTGCCCTTGCATCTTTCATTAATACAACTACTCTAATCAAAGACGATAAGTTCGCCTATTTCTTGACCTTTCAAAAGCCTTTGATACGGTCTCTCACCCTCTTCTGCTGAACAAACTGGCTAACCTAAACTTCTCTGCCTCTACTACTACCTGGTTTTCCATCTATCTCACAGACTGTCTACAATCAGTAAGATTATAACTGAAGAGATGAACAGGATGAAAAATAAAAAGCCGCTCGACCAAACCACAGTAATTTATTGTAAAATCGAACAATGTTAAGCGCTTTCAACTGATAATCCAGTCTTCATCAGAACAAAATGGTGAAGATAAAATACAGTTTTATATAAACTCTAATTACTTAATTACATAAAAAGCACGCCAAAAAATTAAAAGCTGTACAACCTATCTAATGAGGAAATTCAGATCTAATGCATCACTAAAATGAGAAAATAAACAAACATATGTACACAATAGATACATCCCATGTTAACTCTAAATATAAAATACTGTATAAAATGCACATAATCACTCATCAATTGTACTACATGAAAGTCTCAAGTAATACTAATTATTAGATAAATACTATTTCATGAAAATACAAAACATTATTTCATAAAAATGATTATAATATCCTACTAATAAGATCTTAAGCTAAAGTCAAAAAAGGTTTAATGCTGATATAATCATTTAGACCAGGGGGTCTAGTGGCATCAGTATAGATCTGCCATTTACTTTCCAACAATGCCAAAAGCATTTTCCAATTCCCTCCACAGGGTGAGCATATGACCTGATCTATAATAGCAAATAAAAACCTATGTTCGTTCCCTTTCTCTAAGATGTGTCTACATAAAGCATTATTGCTGTCCTGCTTCTGTATTTTATAATGATGTTCATAAATACGTTTTTTAAACTGACGTTCTGTTTTTCCTATATAATAAGCAGAGCAACGTATGCACGTTGCTATATAGACCACTTGCTTGGTGTTACAATTTCCATATCTACACTTAATTATGGTGTGATTGATGTCATCAAGATGAACTCTAGTAACTTCATTGATGTATCTACACTGGTTACAAGAGCCACACTTTGATGTACCCTTAAATCTATCAGATCGTTGATTATTAGTACCAGCTTTCTCTAATAATTTCTTCAAATTAGGTGCTGTCTTGTATACGCATCTAGGGATGTTATCCAGCTGCAGGCCCATGTTATGAGTAGTAATTACATCCCAGTGCCTCTGTAAAATCTCCTTAATGGCATGTACAAATGGGGTACAAGTCAAAACACAAACTCTATTGGACGTGTTATTTCCATAATTAAATTCCTTGGTCGTATTCCGTAAATCCATACTGCTGTGGTCATAATTCCCCAATAATGGTGGATATTTATGTCCCCACTCCCTAAGAACATACTGAGTAATGTCCTTCAGCATATATACAGGATATCCACGCTTAAAAAATAGATTGTATATATTGGATATCTCAACCTCTAAAATCTCTTGTGTGGATGACATCCGGGCTGCTCTTATACATTGCCCTTTGACCACATTTCGAAAAATATGTGGTGGATGGTTACAAGTGAAATGAATATAATCATTCGAAAATGTTGGTTTCCTATAGATTCTGGTAGCAAATCCATTATCATAATGGCTAACCAAAACATCTAAATAAGCAATTTCCTTAATATTATAATTATATGTAAACTTTAAAAATTCCGTGGTACCATTAAGAAATGTCACAAATTCATCTATCTTATCCACGGGTGCCTTCCATAATATAAACAGATCGTCCAAATATCTAGCATAAAACTCTATATCAGAGTAATATTGACTTTTGAAAAGAAATTCTGACTCCCATGTCAACATGACTAAGTTAGCAAAAATGGGTGCACATGACGCTCCCATGGCGACTCCTTGTGTTTGTCTGAAGTATTCCCCCTGAAATGCTATGTAATTATGGTCCAGTACCAAAGACATCATGTCACAAATCAAACCTATCTTATCCCAACTATAGCCTGAATATTGTCTTAAACTATTAGCAAAAAATTCCAGACCTGTGTCCTTGGGGATGCAAGAGAACAGGTCCACTACATCAATAGTTAGAAAAATTAATTTCGAGTTCCATTTGTCTTTCGTAAGTTTCCCTAAGAAATCCCATGAGTCCTTTACAAGATGTGGAATGTCATTGTAAATGTGTTTTAACCATCTATCGATCAATACCCCAATGTTGAACGTTTTGGATTTGGAACCAGACACAATGGGTCTGAATGGTGGGTTGTCAATAGATTTATGAACCTTAGGAATCCCCACCATTTTAGCCAAAATTGGATAGTCTTTTTTTAAAAAAAAAGAGTATAATTCATTTGTAATTCTGCTATCTATTAAATACTCTTCAATGGCCAGATCTATTCTCTTGTATCCAATATTGATCTGATTGACACATTTTCATAATTACCTGAACCATGTAGGAGGTTATGAAGATGCAAATTGTACTCATTGGTGTAATAAACTACGACACCCCCCCTTGTCAGGCTTCATAATTCTAACGTCCTTATTTCGCATAAATTTGTTAAGACATTCTCTTTCTTCAGATGTAAGATTGTCATGATAGGTCAAAAAATTATTATTCTTTTTCTTAGTTTTATGATGTAGCCAATAAATATCTTTACAAACAAGATTTTCAAAGTTGCTAACCTGTGGATGGGAATTCGGAATATATGTACTTTTGTTTTTAAATTCAGTTCCTCCCTCATAGTATTTGGAGGCTACACCTTTATCAAATTGTATGGCAAGGTTTAATCTCCTACAAAATAACTTAATTTCTATGATATTGTCCACCAAGTTGTCCCCTATGGTAGGTATAAATTTCATCCCCTTACTCATTAAATTAATAAAGGCCATATCAATTTCTAAATCTGTATAATTGAATACATTGAATCCATTATGTGTGGTCATAATGTTCTGCTGCTGATGTGTACTCGTGTTAATAGTACTATTATTGACCAAATCATAACTATGATTTAAACCTGTACTCATAAATTCTGTCTCACTCATAGGGATATTAGCATCTGCATATGTGTCAGGAAGTGAATGACATTCCTTGTTCATCTCCTTTGTGCTGTCCACAGTTTGTACGTGTTTCGGGCTGGAAAAAATCTGCCCCCCTGAAAAGGCACCCGTGGATAAGATAGATGAATTTGTGACATTTCTTAATGGTACCACGGAATTTTTAAAGTTTACATATAATTATAGTATTAAGGAAATTGCTTATTTAGATGTTTTGGTTAGCCATTATGATAATGGATTTGCGACCAGAATCTATAGGAAACCAACATTTTCGAATGATTATATTCATTTCACTAGTAACCATCCACCACATATTTTTCGAAATGTGGTCAAAGGGCAATGTATAAGAGCAGCCCGGATGTCATCCACACAAGAGATTTTAGAGGTTGAGATATCCAATATATACAATCTATTTTTTAAGCGTGGATATCCTGAATATATGCTAAAGGACATTACTCAGTATGTTCTTAGGGAGTGGGGACATAAATATCCACCATTATTGGGGAATTATGACCACAGCAGTATGGATTTATGGAATACGACTAAGGAATTTAATTATGGAAATAACACGTCCAATAGAGTTTGTGTTTTGACTTATACCCCATTTGTACATGCCATTAAGGAGATTTTACAGAGGCACTGGGATGTAATTACTACTCATAACATGGGCCTGCAGCTGGATAACATCCCTAGATGCGTATACAAGACAGCACCTAATTTGAAGAAATTATTAGAGAAAGCTGGTACTAATAATCAACGATCTGATAGATTTAAGGGTACATCAAAGTGTGGCTCTTATAACCAGTGTAGATACATCAATGAAGTTACTAGAGTTCATCTTGATGATATCAATCACACCATAATTAAGTGTAGATATGGAAATTGTAACACCAAGCAAGTGGTCTATATAGCAACGTGCATACTTTGCTCTGCTTATTATATAGGAAAAACAGAACGTCAGTTTAAAAAACGTATTTATGAACATAATTATAAAATACAGAAGCAGGACAGCAATAATGCTTTATGTAGACACATCTTAGAGAAAGGGAACGAACATAGGTTTTTGTTTGTTATTATAGATCAGGTCATATTGCTCACCCTGTGGAGGGAATTGGAAAATGCTTTTGGCATTGTTGGAAAGTAAATGGCAGATCTATACTGATGCCACTAGACCCCCTGGTCTAAATGATTATATCAGCATTAAACCTTTTTTGGCTTTAGCTTAAGATCTTATTAGTAGGATATTATAATCATTTTTATGAAATAATGTTTTGTATTTTCATGAAATAGTATTTATTTAATAATTAGTATTACTTGAGGAGACTTTCATGTAGTACAATTGATGAGTGATTATGTGCATTTTATACAGTATCTATTGTGTACATATGTTTATTTATTTTCTCATTTTAGTGATGCATTAGATCTGAATTTCCTCATTAGATATGTTGTACAGCTTTTAATTTTTTGGCGTGCTTTTTATGTAATTAAGTAATTAGAGTTTATATAAAACTGTATTTTATCTTCACCATTTTGTTCTAATGAAGACTGGATTATCAGTTGAAAGCGCTTAACATTGTTCGTTTTTACAATAAATTACTGTGGTTTGGTCGAGCGGCTTTTTATTTTTCATCCTGTTCATCTCTTCAGTTATATTGTTGCTGTGTGAACTACTTTGTGGATTAGTTGCTTTCAGTGAGATGGCGGGTCCCGAAGACAATCAGCCGGCTTTATTGTCCAATGATGAACCCAGTCAGTATCGAGTCAATGAAGAACTGTGTTACTTACGAGCTGATATGTCGGCTCTACAGAATGAAGTACACAAATTGCTCACTTTAGTCACAAGTTTAGTGACTACTAGTAAAGGTTTGGAGAAGGAACGGTCTCCCATATCTGCTGTTATTGAAGTTGCTCATTCCATTCCAGGTGGTAGCGAGTCTGCCTTTCCTGTCATTAGACCGTTATCAGCAGCGTTACACACTCCGGACTGAGACTATCCTGCACTACTTAGGGGAAACGGATGGTACGCATATTATAAATATTATTGATCTTCCAAAGGAACAGCATGGTGAGCATTTTGAATGTTTTCGCTCACCTCCTAGCATAGATGAAAGTTCTATGAGGAATGATCGGATATGTACATCACCTGCTCAGGACTTCACATTTGATTTCAGTTTTAGTAGGGTACGTCAAGAAGCTGAATGAACTGGGGCACGTCCTAAGGATAATGTTCCCGTAAAAACATATGGCAACAACAAACGTAAGGAGCATATTGCTTCCAAAGGTACTGTTTTGCATAATGTTTCCAGTCCTCGTAATGACTTTAATAATTATGCGCGAAACGAACGTGCATTGCATGATCACAGTGTTGGTAATAATAAGCGAGATTCCAAATGTGTACAGGAAGATTATCTCATTGACCAGTTTTTAGGAGGTAATTATGACTTTTGTGACCCTGTTGGTAAGGGTCAATTTATAAAGTCCAAGACTTCAGGACATGTTTTTTCTTCCTTAAAAGATATGATATTTGATTTTGGTAAAAAGTTGGTGTCATTTAAGAACATTAAAATTGACACAGCTTATTTGTCCAAATGTTTAAAATTGAATATTGTACCTAAAGGTTTAAGATTTTTCAAATTACCTTTGGGTATTGGGTATGGTCCTGATACTGTGAAAGAATTTAATGACCTTTTCGATAATTTTGTTTTTTCATTTATTAAGGTGTTAATCAAGCATCATGATGAGAAACTTATTGCATTAGCCAATGATTTAGAATGTATGAATAATAGCATCACAAAGCATACTGATTTTGATATGTGGAGGGACTTGTATATTAAGCAGTTTTCTATTGCAGATAATAAGGCACAGAATATATATGACAGAAAAAATAGAAAAATGTTACGTGATGTGGAATTATACAAGTGTAACAGAGCCTATATATGGCCATCAGATAGGGCTCAGGAACATATACATGGTAACAATAATCCTAGGAAACAGCCTAAAGGCTCATATAGGGATGAAAATTTTCAGGGGGGCAGATTTTTTCCAGCCCGAAACACATACAAACAGTGGACAGCACAAAGGAGATGAACAAGTAATGTCATTCACTTCCTGACACATATGCAGATGCTAATATCCCTATGAGTGGGACAGAATTTATGAGTACAGGTTTAAATCATAGTTATGATTTGGTCAATAATAGTACTATTAACACGAGTACACATCAGCAGCAGAACATTATGTCCACACATAATGGATTCAATGTATTAAATTATACAGATTTAGAAATTGATATGGCCTTTATTAATTTAATGAGTAAGGGGATGAAATTTATACCTACCATAGGGGACAACTTGGTGGACAATATCATAGAAATTAAGTTATTTTGTAGGAGATTAAACCTTGCCATACAATTTGATAAAGGTGTAGCCTCCAAATACTATGAGGGAGGAACTGAATTTAAAAACAAAAGTACATATATTCCGAATTCCCATCCACAGGTTAGCAACTTTGAAAATCTTGTTTGTAAAGATATTTATTGGCTACATCATAAAACTAAGAAAAAGAATAATAATTTTTTGACCTATCATGACAATCTTACATCTGAAGAAAGAGAATGTCTTAACAAATTTATGCGAAATATGGACGTTAGAATTATGAAGCCTGACAAGGGGGGGGGGTGTAGTAGTTTATTACACCAATGAGTACAATTTGGATCTTCATAACCTCCTACATGGTTCAGGTAATTATGAAAATGTGTCAATCAATCAGATCAATATTGGATACAAGAGAATAGATCTGGCCATTGAAGAGTATTTAATAGATAGCAGAATTACAAACGAATTATACTCTTTTTTAAAAAAAGACTATCCAATTTTGGCTAAAATGGTGGGGATTCCTAAGGTTCATAAATCTATTGACAACCCACCATTCAGACCCATTGTGTCTGGTTCCAAATCCAAAACGTTCAACATTGGGGTATTGATCGATAGATGGTTAAAACATATTTACAATGACATTCCACATCTTGCAAAGGACTCATGGGATTTCTTAGGGAAACTTACGAAAGACAAATGGAACTCGAAATTAATTTTTCTAACTATTGATGTAGTGTACCTGTTCTCTTGCATCCCCAAGGACACAGGTCTGGAATTTTTTGCTAATAGTTTAAGACAATATTCAGGCTATAGTTGGGATAAGATAGGTTTGATTTGTGACATGATGTCTTTGGTACTGGACCATAATTACATAGCATTTCAGGGGGAATACTTCAGACAAACACAAGGAGTCGCCATGGGAGCGTCATATGCACCCATTTTTGCTAACTTAGTCATGTTGACATGGGAGTCAGAATTTCTTTTCAAAAGTCAATATTACTCTGATATAGAGTTTTATGCTAGATATTTGGACGATCTGTTTATATTATGGAAGGCACCCGTGGATAAGATAGATGAATTTGTGACATTTCTTAATGGTATCACGGAATTTTTAAAGTTTACATATAATTATAGTATTAAGGAAATTGCTTATTTAGATGTTTTGGTTAGCCATTATGATAATGGATTTGCTACCAGAATCTATAGGAAACCAACATTTTCGAATGATTATATTCATTTCACTAGTAACCATCCACCACATATTTTTCGAAATGTGGTCAAAGGGCAATGTATAAGAGCAGCCCGGATGTCATCCACACAAGAGATTTTAGAGGTTGAGATATCCAATATATACAATCTACTTTTTAAGCGTGCATATCCTGAATATATGCTAAAGGACATTACTCAGTATGTTGTTAGGGAGTGGGGACATAAATATCCACCATTATTGGGGAATTATGACCACAGCAGTATGGATTTACGGAATACGACTAAGGAATTTAATTATGGAAATAACACGTCCAATAGAGTTTGTGTTTTGACTTATACCCCCATTTGTACATGCCATTAAGGAGATTTTACAGAGGCACTGGGATGTAATTACTACTCATAACATGGGCCTGCAGCTGGATAACATCCCTAGATGCGTATACAAGACAGCACCTAATTTGAAGAAATTATTAGAGAAAGCTGGTACTAATAATCAACGATCTGATAGATTTAAGGGTACATCAAAGTGTGGCTCTTGTAACCAGTGTAGATACATCAATGAAGTTACTAGAGTTCATCTTGATGATATCAATCACACCATAATTAAGTGTAGATATGGAAATTGTAACACCAAGCAAGTGGTCTATATAGCAACGTGCATACGTTGCTCTGCTTATTATATAGGAAAAACAGAACGTCAGTTTAAAAAACGTATTTATGAACATTATTATAAAATACAGAAGCAGGACAGCAATAATGCTTTATGTAGACACATCTTAGAGAAAGGGAACGAACATAGGTTTTTATTTGCTATTATAGATTAGGTCATATGCTCACCCTGTGGAGGGAATTGGAAAATGCTTTTGGCATTGTTGGAAAGTAAATGGCAGATCTATACTGATGCCACTAGACCCCCTGGTCTAAATGATTATATCAGCATTAAACCTTTTTTGCCTTTAGCTTAAGATCTTATTAGTAGGATATTATAATCATTTTTATGAAATAATGTTTTGTATTTTCATGAAATAGTATTTATTTAATAATTAGCATTACTTGAGAAGACTTTCATGTAGTACAACTGATGAGTGATTATGTGCATTTTATACAGTATTTTATATTTAGAGTTAACATGGGATGTATCTATTGTGTACATATGTTTATTTATTTTCTCATTTTAGTGATGCATTAGATCTGAATTTCCTCAGATATGTTGTACAGCTTTTAATTTTTTGGCGCGCTTTTTATGTAATTAAGTAATTAGAGTTTATATAAAACTGTATTTTATCTTCACCATTTTGTTCTGATGAAGACTGGATTATCAGTTGAAAGCGCTTAACATTGTTCGTTTTTACAATAAATTACTGTGGTTTGGTCGAGCGGCTTTTTATTTTTCATCCTGTTCATCTCTTCAGTTATATTGTTGCTGTGTGAACTACTATGTGGATTAGTTACAATCAGTAAGATGGCTTTCAGCTCTCTCTCCTCCTCTTCATGTCAAAATGGGAGTCCCCCAAGGGTCTATCCTTGGCCCATTAATATTCAATATATTCACTAATCTACTCTACACCTCCTGTCCACAGTCATCCCTTGTACAATACGCAGATGACTCCACTGTCATCACCATCACAGATAGGCCCTATGACCTCATCTCTGCAACCCAAGCATCTTTTAACTCAGTCAAATCCTGGCTCTGTGACAAGCAGCTAATTCTTAAACCTAAAGAGACAAAACTCTTACTATTTCTCCCAAAGAACTTCACCCACCTTAAATTTACATTTTTCTGTACTGTCTCTCAATAACATCCTCATTAATGTTGGACCTAGTACAAAGCTACCTAGGAGTAAAGATAGATGACCAACTCAGGTTTGATCTACATGTAAACAACTGCATCAAAAAGATGCACCAAAAACTTGGCCTTTAGCGAAACAAAACGTTTCTAACACAGCAAAAATAACCCTCTCTCATGCATACTTTCTACCTAGCCTTCTATATAGCTGCCAAAGTCTTAGCAATCTTAACTCCACACTACTAACTAAACTAGAGTCTACCTACAACAAGGTTGCCAGATTCGCTGCTCACCTAACTTATAAATCGCGTCTTTCACTAAGATACCTAAACTGGCTGGAATTACCTCACTGGCGTCTACTCTCACAACTACAAATAATTCACTCTATGCCACACTTGAAATCCTTCTGCCCTAGCCTATCTACCCTCATCTCTCAATACTCCCCCACTACATCCTTACATAGCTCTGACCTTAACCTACTACAAATATTCAAACCTAAGACTAAAATTGGCTGCAACCTCTACAGCTACAATCCTACCATATCATGGAACAAATTACGACTAACAATCAGGTCCCTCAAACATCCAAATCAATTCAAAACTGCCACTAGAGAGTACTGCCAAACTCACTGGTCCGGCCACTAATCTCATCCTCCCTGATCTAGCCCATTAATTCATATGTAATTCCCAAAGCTTCAAACCTTTTTAGATCATAAACCTCTTCAAAGTATTACTTTTCTCCATCTTTTATCTCAATTTCTAATGTCACATATCTCATGAAATAACTACATATACAATGAACTCTTTTCACTGTTGATTGAAATGATTTTTATTGAATAATCTCATGTATGCTTATGTTTTTTTTTCCAATATTATTTTTCTGATAAAATGTATTTTATTGCATGTATACATTGTAACCTACTAACACTAAAATTGTAAAACTGTGGAGCTTTTCTCCCCGGGCTTCTGTTGAAAAAGGGCTTAGGTCAGTCAGACTAACCTGGTCAGCAAATGTAAAATAAATAAATAAATGTGCATTCAAATTTTCATTCCATTGCCCTGGTCAATTGCTGAAGTTCTTGCTCAGGGTCTGCCTGTAATGCCACATGATCTGCACACAGCAACTCTGATTTGTCCCCTCTTACCAGTTTGATAAAGTAGTCCATCACCACCATAAATAGTAATGGGCTCAGAGCTGAACCCTGATGCACATTTACTCCCACTGGGAACACCTCAGAGTCTGAAAACTGTTAGTACTTGAGTCACTGGGTCCTTGTATGTAGCCTGCACTAATTCTGTCTCTGGGACTTTTAATCACTGACCCAATCATCTTTCTTATGATTTTGTCATATGCTTTCGAGTCCAGGAATGCCAAGATGGACTCTCTCCTCATCCCTAGCTTCTTCTCAACTATCTGTCTCACTGCAAACATGGGCAGGTTGTGTTGCATCGTGTTCTGAATCCTAAGTGCTCTTCTGCCATCTTTCTACTATTCTACATATTTGTTTATCGGACTCTCCAGAACCTTCATGCAGTGTGAAAGGAGTACAATACCTCTGTGTTGCCCAAGGTTTTGGATGTCCCCTTTGTTCTTAAACACTGGCACTAGTATGCTAGTTATTCAATTATCTGGATGTCTTTCTCTCCATACTGGAACGAATACCCTCAGGAGCCATTTCTCCCCTGTCTCACCAAACATCTTCATCATATCTGCTGTGACACCATTTGTGCCTGCTGCTTTCTTTGACTTCATTTTTCCTTAGTGCTGTTCTTTCTTCTAGAGTTGGCTCCTCTTCAACTTTCATTGCAGGCGATATCTGGAACAGTGCAGTTTCTCTGGGGATTTCTTCAATCAGAAGCTGATGGAAGTACTTTTTCCATCTGCCTTTTATTTCCTGGGAACTGGAGAGCAGGTTGTTGCTGGCATCCCTTATGAAGGGTGCATGGCTATCTTCTTTATCTTTCTGTCTTTGCCTTGCAACCTGATGCCTCTGATGCCTTGTTCTTTGCTACTGTAACTGCTCTCTTAGTCTCTTTGTTAGCCAACCAGTATTCCTTCTTAGCCTGGTCTGTCTTTTCTATATTCCACTTTTTCCTGCACTCCTGTCTTCTGACGACTCCCTGGACTTCTGCATTCCAACATCTACTTTCCTTATGTATTTTGTTTGCATAACTGGCTCAGTCAGATATCTTTCGCTGTTTTGAGACACTACCATTCTTCTCTCCACCTATTTGCTGTTATTCCTACAGTGCTAGAGTCCTGGGTAATTCCTTGAACTTGTGTTTATTTCTCCAGTCAGATTCCAGGTCTTCAGCCTAGTCTCTGTTGATCTAAGAGACTTCCCTGACCACTGGTTGCAGCTGATTGTAGCAACCAGTGGTTTATGCTGTGGGTTTTTCACTGTGGATAACTTTGCAATCACAAATTCTACCACAATGTCCTTTCTTTACTAGGAGGAAGTCTATCAGAGTTGCATGTTGGCTACTCTTGTATGCATTCTTGTAAATGTTTCTCTAGCTGAACCATGTGATGACTCCCATCAAACCATGTGTCAAACAGAAGTCTAGAATGATCTTTCCTTCTTTATTCCTATTGCCCCCACTCATGTTGATCCAGACAGTCTTCATATCTTATCATATATACGGATTACAAAAAATATGAAGAGAAGGAATCATTGCAAGTGACCACCTCTTAACGCCCAGGATAGGTTCTAGCCCATAGAATGTGAAGCGGTGCAGACATTAAGCAAACATCCTATACTTTGTATTGGGTATTGCTTAATGTCCATGTGTATAATGGCCAATTGCATTTACATATGCTTAGTGCAGTATGGACATAAATACGGTCAGGACGACGTTAAGCAGAGGTTACATACTATCAGGTCATGTTAATTTAAAATAGCACATTATCTCAATAATTCCACAATTTTTAATGGTTGTGGCCTCAAATCTGATTAACAGCTTGGGTAATCAAAGAAAGAAACATGAATAAGCTGTAAGAATGGAGTTCAAGAAACTCAGCAACTGTCTAGAAAAAAACAAGAGTAATAATGAAATGAGAGACAGCCCAATATTGCAAAGGCTGGGAAGACTACAAGTAGTAAAAGCTTTAATTATTGCTACAATTCTTTATGTCTATATAACATTATTTCCATTTGTTGACCAGAACAGTCCAATTTGACAAAACTCCTTAGTAGAGGCCTGGGGAGAAAGGTTCCACAAAATCAAATACACAAGCAATACACACAAAATACAGGAGTACAGACTGGCAAAAGTACTTAAGTTATACATGGAAGTAAAATGTTGACAGATAGTTAAAATTATAGATTAACTTTGATTAGCATAGGGTGTTAGCATATATAGCAGAATGCATCATTTGTTTACAATACTGTAAAAGGTTTGTACGAATGTGTGCATTGAGACTACAAACCTACAACAGATGTACATGAGAAAAAAAGGTTAACATTTTACAAGTGATATCAGAAAGTTTATGACATCAGAAGTGAAGAACTGTAAGAGTCAGATGTGGATAAGTGAAAGTTAGTTACAGATACTAGAATATAGTTAAAAAATTTAAAAGATTAAGAAAATATGTTGGAAAGTGTGGAATGTGGGATAATAAACGGGAGAGGATGCAGCAGTCACTTTGCTTGTTATTATAGTATTAGTGTGTGGCTGAGCAACAGCAGAGCCAGAATTTATTTACATATTGTTTAAGTTGAGTTTTGAAAATAATTAGATTGATAGTTTCTTTTAATTGAAATGGAAGGGATTTCCAGAGTTTAGAGGTACAGCAAGAGTAGAGTGAGTCTTAAGCTGTATGGTTAGATTTGCTGGTCAGTAATAAACATTTTGACACGGTAGTGCCTAAGATGGGGGTAAAATAGTTTGTCTCGTTGAGCTGGGCAGCTTTCAGGTTTATAGATTAGGTCATCAAAAGTCAGTAGTTGGGACAGAGATATTGGTGAAAACTCAATCCAGTTCAGGTGGTTTAAAGCTGTGCAACAGTATAGTTTAGCAGATAGGTTTGAAGCAAAACTAGTGATTTTGTTACAACAGCTATCTAGTTTCATTTGTTTACTTTGTAGGCTGTTCAAAATAAAATAGAGGGGATTAAACAGGATGATGCAATGATTTTCCTATTGTTATTAATGAGGTAATGCTTACTTCTGTATAGTAAGCCACGTTTCTGGTGTTTTTAACAGCTTGGAGTATATATGTGTGTGTATTTATTTATATATATATATATATATATATATATATATATATATATATAGAGAGAGAGAGAGAGAGAGATCAAATCTTAGGTGGTCATCTGATATGACTTCAGGTAGCTCTGTTTGTTGAACTACTTCTAACTTTGGAGCTCCCACCACAGAAGCTTTGGAATGACTGTTTTTGATGTAGGAATTTTGGACGGGATAAAGATCATTAGTTTTCATTTTTTAGAATTATGGAGTTGTGATTTTTGTAGCCACGATTCAACGGATGTGAAAGAGTCTTTTGTGAGTATTTAGTTTTGAGAGGGTGAAGACTGAGCAGATGAGGGTGGTGTTGTCTGTGTACTGTATTATACTTGCTTGCTTGGAAGCTGTATGAAGTTTGCTTATAAAGATATTGAATGGGGGGAGGGGCAAATATTGAGCCTTGTGGAACTGCTGTGAAGATAGGAAAGAAGAAAAATCTTGTTGCCACTTTACTGCTTATTGTTCATTTGTTAGATGGCTGTGGAGCCATAAGAAGGCGGTTTGGGAAAATTAAGGGATGAAAGCACATTGAGTAGATTTTGTTGGGACACGGTATCAAATTCTTTTGCTAGGTCAAGAAAAATAGATACTAAGTGGTCAGCATTTTTCTTTCTATTTATGTTGTTGGTGAAGCTTAGAAGGGAGGTGGTGGTCCTATGTTCGGGCTGAAAACTATGCTAGGTATTAGACAGGAGCTTATAAGTGCAGTATTTTAAAAGCTGTGAGAGGATACATTTTTCTATATTACTAATGGCTGCCTTTAAAATATAGCAAGGCTTAAGTAGTGCTACTTATTACCCTTTCTGTGGTCCATCATATAGGTTCAGAGGTATAGGTTAATGACAACAAGTGCCTTTATAAGGCTAGCTGTGCAGTCCAAGCCAATTGTGTCCCTATGTAACATGGACTAAGAGGTGGTATGTTAATTAAGAAGTTTCTATTGGTTATGTGGGGGTATGTTAGTTTGTGCACTGCTTTCTGCCTCTATCAGAGATGTGGGGGCCAGACCATAGGTGAATTTGAGATGTCTCATTCATTGGTTAAGGTTATGCTTAAACAGGGTTAGGGCTAGACTTTGCTTCACATAGATGGGTGCCTGTTCTAGAACATGCAGATCATCTGAGAAATACCTGCCTCACCAGCAAGTCTTATGTCACAAGTAAAATTTAAATCCTTCTAGCTAGTAGTTCTGATGCTGTTCGTTTTGCGATGTGCAAAAAATCCATCAGAGCTAGATTCAAGGATGCCTCGTATGCCAGGCATCAACTGCTTTTCAGTAACTTGTAGGAGACAAAGTCTAGAGAAATGGCTTTAAGGCAATCCATACAGGACAATGTGTTTATACCCTGGATTCTACTGGTAAGGAACCTTTGTGGGCATTCCAGCTGTTGCATGTATCTGGTCGGGTACATACCTAGGGAGGTATTACACTCAACGATGGGTCTAATAAGGGCAAAATAAAGTGGCACTATGACTTCCTTGGACATGGATGCCATGCCCTTACTTATAAGTTGGGCAACATAGAATGATTTTCTTACTACCTTGGACACTATTGTCAAAGGCCAGATTACTGTCTATATATGTTCCCAGATCTCTGACTACTAGGTGAACTCTTAGGGGTGCCTTATCAATGGAGTAATTAGCCAGGGTGGTAGTTTTCCCAAAAGGCACTATAATGCATTTCTTGTGATTGAGTTTTAATCCATGACTTTGGCACCAGTCATTTGTCTGTGTTAGTCCCTCATGTAAGATGTTTGAATTATGGAGGGAATCTAGGATAGCTCCCAATTTATATTTATCTATGAACTTGGTAAGCCAAAGGTCCCTGACATTAGCCTTTAGCTCTGAAAACATGTTCAAAGAATTCAGAAAAGAAGAATTTTATTTGGGTGAAACAGAGGCATAAACACTAAGTGCAGTACATTTAAGAAACCTTTTTCTTTGTTAAAGTGACAGGTCTTATTTTTAGCCTATAAAATGTATTTCACGATGAAGCATGACATTTTAACTATATGAGTCTTAAAGCATTAATTCATATTTCACTCTGTTACTGCATATATAGTTTTAAGGAAACAATACAATGCAAACAGATATGTTGAGATGAAGCAAATCCAGAGACCTAGTTTTGAGTCCATCAGCTGTAATGTATGCACTGTGCACTCCCGAATAAGCTATTAATTTACCTTTTATTTCCTGGATAGCTCTGAGAATAACAGACCCTATATTAAAATACCTCCCCTCCCCCTCCCCCCAGTGCATACCTTACAGCTAACCATCTGCCAATTTCTGTTCCCATTATTCCTTTAGTGTGTCTGGGACTATCGTTTGGAGCTGAGATCATGTTGGCTGCAGGCAGATGGGATGGAGATGGGGAAAATGCTGAGCGGAGCCACCAGCATCATTATATACGCTGCCATTTAAACTGGAGAGTTTTTGGAATACCTCAACTTTAATTAGTTTTAATGAATTTAACACCTTATTATAAAAATTATACTCCTTTACAATCAAATGTTTTGGGCTTTACATTAAGGGTAAAAAAAAAAAAAAAGAAAAACTAAAATTGTGGGTTAAATGCAATACTGGAACAGTTGGGGTGCAAATAGCAATGCTACAGGAGATGCATTTTGATAGAAATAAGCATGTCAGATTGACAAAATGGATTTTATGGTGAATATTTAACAATAAGTCAGCATCAGTTGCACAAAAGGTAGCACACTCACCTTAGAAACAGAAGGCTGTGGATTCTCTTCAGACACCAGGTAGATGGATTGCTGATACTTCAGCACAGCATGGGAGTGGGGGCTGCTGCAGTCTTGAGTGTGCCATCCTTTAAATGATGCATTAAACTGAGGTCCTATCTGCCTGAGATGGGCATAGGTGGATGTAAAAGATTCAGTGGCACCTATCAAATAAAGCAGAGGAAGTTAATAACCAAAACCAAATTCAATGGTGTCAAGCGAGACTGGGGAAACACTTATGATGTATTGTATTGCACAGTGTCTAGCCTTTATTCATCTTCAGATGGCACAAGCTGCAGTATGCTTCTATAAGGCACTGCTGGCATTTTCTCTAGACATATCATAGCCATGCTCATAAATTCTCTTACTTAGGGGCCTTTCGTTTTTTTGTACATAAAATGCACATTTGGACACACTGCTAAATATACCACCCAACTGCATCCACAATTACTCTGACATGGCATCACAACAGATTTCTGTGCAGTCTCTAATACCAAATCTCATCATTCGAAACAAATGGGCAGTGCTTACAATGTCCACACTTTGTTGTGTCATGTTGTAGCTTGATAAATGTTAACCCTTGGAGTTAACACCCACTCCTCCTCAAAATAACTCAAGTTTATGGCAGTCTTGTATACAAACTTCAGGATAGGTCCTAATAGAGTAAAAAGGTACTCATGCACCTTCAAAGTGTTCCATTTAGCTGTATTGATATTTATTTATATGTAAAGAATGTGTGTCATGCTATAATACTATGTCCCTCAAACTTTTTGTTGTTCCTGGTATGAAACTACAACCATGGGCTCATCTGCATTCTAAACCCCAGTATTTTCAACTGGTGGTGTGGCCCATTTTAACTCAATAAATAGCAATGGTTTCTATTTATCTCCCTATTCCTTGCTAATATCAGAACTAATGCTAGTGCTTAGTTGACGAAAGTAACCCATGTCAAAAAACATTTTCTAATCCTACTTTTTCCTTCAGAAATGTTTCTCTCAAAGAGATAATCCTTGCCGATTTCAAACTCTCTTTGCCAAATTTTGCTGCAAAAAAGGTGAATGGCAACTAGTATAATGTAAATAGCCATTTGAAAATGCAGGCATGTACGTTGGATGCAAACCTCCCCATTATCTTTAAGTAAGGAAACATCAAAGTAGTTAATGTCTACCGCATTAAATGAAGGTGTGAAGTTGAGAAAACTGGTAGTATTTTTTAAAAATGTCATAAATTCAGGTAGTATGCGCTGGTCTTTCCACAAAATAAACATGTCATCTAAATACCCAAGATATAAACCACAACTTAGGGCAAATCTGGAATTAAAAACATATACTTTGAGGGACAGTTTTATAAGCAGGTGAAGGGAGAGGCAATGGCGCAGCATGTGCCCCCCCACTTATGCCAATATGGTGATATAGAGCTGGAAAAGAAAAAAGAAGTTATGTACTCAACATAATGTTCCATCTGAGTAGTTGTACTTTACTTGATCTTCAGCCTCTCCTTCCTCCCTTCAGATCGAGTTTGCTGCCCTATAACTAGCATATACCCGGCCCAATAAGACCTTAGCACAACTGGCACTGCACAAATCTGAGCCAAAGCATGGCCTATGGTATCCCCGATGAGAACATCTTCCACTCATATAACCAGAATCACAGTGACAAGGTAGGGGGAAGGATGGTTGAAGACAAATGAAGTACAACTACTCAGATGTAACATTATGGTGAGTACATAACTTCTTTATCTGAAGTAGTTTACTTCATTTTTTTTTTATTTTTATTTTATTTTGAAGTTTGTTTGCCAGGATGGTCCACTGGGCCGAGTGAACCCATTTTCAATGGAGTCCTGGGGAGAAAAGCTCCATAGATACAACATCAGGTAAAAATATAAAATAAAGTAAAAAGTAAAAAATGGAATACAATAGCATAATATCAGGTAAAAATAAAATAAAGTAAAAAATACAATACGATAGTGTAATAGTTTATAAAAGTGAACAGAAGAGTACATATAAGCATGTGAAAATGTTAATACAGCTGGAATGTGAAGCATAGTGACAATTCATATCAATTTACAAACATTTTTTTTTTTTTTTTTAATTTTTTTTTTTTTTATTAAGGAATGTTAAATGAAGGCAATAGTTAGTAGGTATATGCAGAAGATATTAACTTAAGAGGTTATTTACAATGTGTGTGTTCCCACAGGGGATGTGATTGTAGACTGGGGAAAGTAAGGTAGTAGCTGGGGATGTTATGCAGGACGGGAATATGAGCATTCCCAGAGAGATGATAAATGTGAGTGGAGGAGAGTTTTGAAGATGGGAAGGTTGCTGGTGCTGCAGATATGAGGTGGGAGTGAGTTCCAGAGATGGGTTTGTGGAGTTCAATTAGGTTCTGAGTGCTGGTTCTTAGGGGTCTGTTAGGTTGGTGCATGGTGAAGGTTGAGGTGAGTGAGGGACAGAGTGAGGGCTTGAAAATGAGCTTATGAGCATGAGTTAGTTGAACGTAGGTAAGGTAGTTTGGGAGCTCTAGCCAATTTAGTTTGTGGAGGGCAGTGCAGTGATGGGAGGAGGATCTATGGCCAGTGGTGAATTTGGCGATTTTGTTGTAGCAGGAGGAGAGTTTTGTTTTGGTAGAGGATTTTAGGTTGGTTAAGAGTGGGGCCCCATAAAGGAGAGAAGGGATTAGATATGTGGTAGAGAGGAGGAATTTAGTGGTTGGAGAGAGGAAGCGAATATGGCAATAGAACATACCAAGTTTGTGGTGTTTTTTTAATGTTTGTTTGTATGTGGGAATCAAAATTAAACTGATTATCAATGAGAGCTCCTAACAGTTTAGCACTGGAAACAACTTCTAGGGATGTGTTGTGACTGGTTATAAGGAAAGAATTTATGTCGATAGTTATGCTTTTGGATGGGGTGAATATCATGAGTTTGCTTTTTGATGGATTTAGAGCTAGGTGGTTATCATGCATCCATTTTCAGTTGTTGAGAAGGCATCTTGAGTTAGTTTTATAAGGGAGGGAATGGAGTTTGCAGCACAGATAATTGTAGAATCGTCTGCATATTGGACTATTTTAGCATTTGGGATATTGTGGTGGAAGTCGTTAATGAAGATGTTGAACAGTAGGGGCCCTAATATGGAACCTTGGGGTACACCAGTGACTGTGTTGAGGAATGAGGAGGTAGTTTTCTTCCATTTAACAGATTGTTGCCTGTTGGCAAGGTAACTGGTAAACCAGTTGATACAGGAGAATGAAAGATGTAGGTCAGAGAGTTTGGTCAGGAGTAGGGAGTGGGAGATGGTATCGAATGCCTTAGATAGGTCTAGGAGGAGGGTGGAGACAATGTGGTTAGAATCTCTGGCTTTATTTACAGTTTCGAGGAAGGCGAGTAGTGCAGTAGAGGTGCTGTGACCAGGTCTGAAACCATGTTGTGTTGGGGTTAGTAGGTGGCTGTTGGTGAGGTATGGTAGTAGTTGTATGTGAATGTATTTTTCAAGTAGTTTGGAGATGGGAGATAAGATGGCTATAGGTCTAAAGTTGGAAATGTTATTATTGTTACCTCCTTTGTGGAGGGGAATAATGTAGGCTTTTTTCCAAATTTGGGGCACATAACCTTCTTGGATTGACCTGTTTATAAGTATACAGATAGGGAAGGCGATGGCATCAGCAGCTCTCTTTAGGAAGAAGGAAGGGATGTTATCAGGGGCATTAGAGCAAGGTTTTAATTTGAGAAGGAGTTTCTTTTATGGTAGATACAGGTATGGGTTTGAGAGAGAAGAGAGGGATGTGGGAGGAGGAATAATCTGAGGAGGAAGGGGTGGTGGGAATTTTTGGTGGGTGAGTGGAGTTGTTTGTGAATGATGATGTTAGTTTAGATATGGAGTCAATGAATAAACTGTTAAATTGGGAGGCTAGGATGGTATCAGAAATATTGTGATCAGGGTGTGGGTTTTCTTTTTTGCCAGGGTTGAAGAGGGAGGAGATACTGTCCCAGAATTTTTTTGGGTTGGTCTTGTGATTGTTTTGGATGGTGATATAGTAGGATTTGCGGTCAGAAGTGATACATTTCTTAACTTTGTTGCGGAGTATTTTGTATTCATTTAGGGTGGCTGCGGTTTTGTGTTTATAGTGGTTTTTCAAGGCTTTATCACGGAGGCGCATGACAGCTAAGGTATTTTTGGTTAACCATGGGATAGCTTTGCTCTTAATTCTTTTTGTTTTTAGGGGGGGGCAGGGTGTCTAGAAGGTTTAGAAATTATGTATTAAAGTAGGAGACAGCTTCATCTAGGGGAAGTGTATTTAGAGGACTCCATTGAAATTGTTTAAGTAAGTCTGAGAAGGTGATGGGGTTAAAGTTTAAGGAGCGTACAGAGATGGTGGTATGTGGCAGTTGTAGGGATGGAGAGTGACGATGAGCGAAAGTAGGAAAGTGGTCACTGAAGGAGTCAGGGAGTGTACCACTACTGGAGATAAGGTGTGGGTGTGATACCAGAATCCAGTCTAGGGTGCTTCCAGAGGAATGGTCCTTAGATGGTCTGGTAATTGTATCGATTAGCTGATGAAAGTTGTAAAGGTTTATATTTAGGGGGTTAGTAGGGCATTGGATTGAGGACCAGTTGATGTTAACATCACCCAGGATAACAGTTTCACTAGTAATGTTGGTGGAGAGCCAGAAGAGGATGTCCTCAAGAATAGGTATGTTATCACCAGGAGGGATATAGAGGGAGGCTAAGCATATTGTTTTATATGTTTGTTTAGGTGGAGTAGGGCTAGAAGTATTTCAGCTTTAGCAAATTGGGGAACTGATTTAGAAAATGGAGTAACTGAAAAGGAAGAGGAGTAGAGTAGAGCAACTCCACCTCCTTTTTTGTGGGTTCTGTCTTTCCTGATGATATTGTAGTTGGGAGGAGTTATTTCTGAATCATTTATGGAGGGTTTTAGCCATGTTTCAGAGATTGACAATATGTCAGGATTGTTATGAAGAAGCCAAGCATGGAGGTTAGGGATTTTGTTACATATACTTTGAGCATTTAATGCTGAGAAGGAGATGGCTGTTATGGATATTGGTGTATGGGAGGGGGGTGTTGAGCGACTACTGGAAGAGGGGCCAGGGTTAGGGTGTATATCACCAGAAAGTAGGGTGTTGGTAAGTCGGTGAAGATGAAAATACAGGTAATTTGAGAGTTTAGTGTATAGTTTAAGGGTTACATATTTTATGGAAGTATTGCAAGTCAGGCTTGGAGTAATATGTTTATAGGTGGTAAACAGTTTGAAGGGGAAGAGTGGGGAGGGGTTGCAGGAGTATAGGTGAGGGCTTATGGAGGTAGAGGAGTGTGTGTGTAGTTTAGGGATTGAACTGGTTATGTGATAATAGGGGGAGTGAGTAGTAGTGAAGGGTTTGGTGATGTATGTTAGATAGGATAAACTAATAGTAGTAGATGGATTATAAGTGAGGAAGGTTTTGTTAGCATTGCTGTAATTTGGGATTGTAGTTGGGATGATTGGTGTGAGTGGAGTGTTGTAAGGCTGGGTGTGGTAATGCTAGATGATTGAGAGGTGGTAGGGGTGGGGCTAGGAGGTAGGGGGTGGGGAAGGCAGAGGTTGATTGGAAAGGGTGTGGTTAGCAGAGTTTAAATGTAGAGGCAGTGGGGGCGTGTGGGAATTGGGGGCAGGGTAGGGGAGCGGAGTGAGCCCGTAGGGCGAACGGAGCGGGATAAGCCAGGAGATGAAAACCAGGACGAGGCAATGAAAAACAATCAGTAAGGATAGGTGAAGAGATACAAGGTAAGAATCATAAGGTAAGTAGTCACAGGGTTAGGAACAGGGTGGTGAGTCGAAAGAGGAAAGAAATATAGAATTAACAAGGTGGAGAGGTAGAGAAGTTAGTTGGAGATTTTCTTTCTTTCTTAGTTTTTCCTTATTAATTGTAAAGTTAGAGTTTATAAGATTAGGGTGAAGACAGTTAATGGATGGGTGCTGCCATCTGCTGACCAAAATGAGTAATTACAGATATATGGAGCACGGGGAGGAAAGGAGGATAATATTCCAAGGAGCCAAGAGGGTTAGGGTCGATGTTGGGCTGCTGGCTATCGCACGCTGGGTCAGACAATAACATCAAGGAATGGCACAAAAGACTAAGTAGTAAGGTACATACATTCTTTTTAGTATAGGTTCTTGTGGGGAGGCAGGACAGTTTTCCAATACACCACACGATCCCTGAGGTGGTTCTTGCAGGTAGGGAACCCGGGTGCTGTGTAGGACAGGTTAGATGTCTGGAGTAACTTGGACGTATTGATAGTAAGCTGTAGGAGGAGAGAAGGTAAAATTAATTGTTATGCAGACAAAAAAAAATAATTACAGCCATTGAGAGGGGAATACTACAAAAGGGTAGTATAGTTTAGGCAGTGAGGGGTAGCCTAGGGGTGGGGTAAGTAGTGAGAGTGTGAGTTTTAGGAAGTGTAGACTAAGGAAGACTGGGGGGGGAGGAAGGTTACATTTAGTTAAGTTAGGAACAGCAAAAGCTTCAGAACCATAGTACAAGAGAAACTTGGAATAAAACAGATACTTTACATTAATCAGAATTAATCAGAGCAGGTTGATATTTAAAATTCAACAAATGCAATTGAGTACAGAGTACGGCAGCATTCAGAGAAAAAAAATGTACTTTGCACTACACAAGTTTGCCAACATTATAAGACAAACTCTGCGAGAGGAAGCACTTACAGTCTTAAGAACACAGCCAGATATGTACAGGCAGAAATAAACAAACTGCTTGTAAATCCTGTCCTCTTACTTAATAAGTAAAGCACTCTGAGTATATGCATAACAGTAACACATCACAGCATGAAACAGTTGAAACTAGTAGGGCATGTTAATTGTGATATAAGCAGGATGAGCATATCAAGGTAAAATCAGTTAAGACACTTGCAAATGAGGCAGAAATTATATGATATTAATTAAAAGTGGAAGAAAAGTGTCTAATTTCTGTAATAAGGCATATGACTTTTAACTAGTTCATATATTTGTAATAGGATAGAGTCAAGCATGCATATAAAGGGTAGACAACCTTATGTGTCAGAGGAAATACCTTAGAAAAGAAAATTCTAATGCAATAACCACTTAGAGACTTGAATAATTTAAGTCTGGTAAACTTTGTCATGGACACGCTGGTTGAGCGTTTCCAGTTTTAGTGTTTCAAGTCTAAAACGAGCATAAGATAAGTAAATAAAGTAATATGAAACAAGAGTAAAAATAAATGGAGGTTTTGGTCTTCAATCTGTGGGACATAGTCCCCTAGCTACATTGCACCTGGGAGGCCCTCATGGTAGGATATTCCACAGCACAATGGAACCAAAAGATGCCCTGTTCCTGGAAATGATATCCAATTTGTAATGAGAAATGATGGTATGAGATGAGGACCACGTAGACCTGAACAAATATAATCCAATGATACCCTAGACCAGAAGGCCGCTGAAGTAGCCATGGATATGGTAGAATGTGCTTTTACTTTATCTGGCTGGGAAAGTCGCCTAACAGAGTATGCCCAAAAAATGCATGGGGTGATTCACCAAGCAATTGTAACCTTAGATATCAGTTAACCTAGGAAGGGTCTTGAGTAAGAAACAAACAACTGGTCAGATTTTTGAAAGGCAAATAGAACTGTAATTGTCTATGCACATCTAGCAAGTTTAACTTATATTCTCCTTACTTTTAGAAATTTGGAAAGACAGAAATTGATTGTCTGATTTATATTTGCTTCTGATACCATCTTGGGAAGAAAGGAGGGGTTGGTACTCAAATATACCCTATCCTTGTGAAAGATCATGTAAGGAACCTTGATAGACAGAGCTTGGAGTTTCAACACTCTTCCGGCAAAGGTAATGGCAGCTAAAAAAAATAGTCTTCCAAGATAGATACTGCAAATCCACTGAAGCTGCAGGTTCGGAAGGAGGTGAAACTAAAGCCTGAAGCACTAAAGTAAGGTCCCATGGTGGTGTACAATCCTTCACCGGGGGTCTCAGGAGAAAGGTAGCTTGGAGAAAGGTAGCTTTGAGGAAGGTCTTGCAAAGTTCAGCTGAGGCCAAGAAATTAAAGTTTTCCCCCCACATGAAAATTCGAGATAGCGGCCAGTTGAACTTGGACAGTGGAAGAACTGGCACCCTGCTGAAAAAATACTCGCCAAGAACTCCAATACTGCAGATACTGGAGCAGTAAAAGGATCCAATGCTTGCTGCGAAGCCCATATTGCAAAACGTTTCCATTTACTGCGGTATATTCTTCTGGTTGAAGACTTGTCAGCTGCCACCAGAATATTTTTAATGAGGGAAGATAAACCAGCAGTCCTAATAATCATGGGAACTGGAGTAGCCAAGCTGTGAGCTTCAGACTGACCAGGTCTGGATGAGGGATGGGAAATAAAATCCAGAAATGGATCCAGAGTCCAAGGAGGAACTACTAGGTGAGACCAAAGTGATGGGAACCAGACTTGGTGATGCCAGAATGGGGCAATGAGGATCACCAAGCTCCTCAGCCTGCGTGTGTTCTGAAGAAACTTTGATATCAACGGCAGAGGTGGATAAGCATTTAGTAGACTTGGAGGCCAAGCATGAACCAGAGCATCTCTGACGGCTTCCCCCTAAGGGGGGTTCAGACTGAAGAACTCGCTGCATTTCACACTGGAAGAAAATGCGAACAGATCACTGCAAGGCCAACCCCACTTTAGAAAGATCTGCTCTGCCACTGAAGGATTCACAGAGCACTCATAAGGCATCAGGACAGACCTGTTGAGCCTGTCCGCCAAAATGTTGGACCATCCCAGAATGTGTGTTGCCACCAGAAAATGGCTGGTGGAAATCACCCATTCCCCACTCTCATGGCTTCGCGATAAAGGGGGTAAGATCTGCCCCCCCCCCGTTTGTTGATATACCAGACCACCAACATGTTGTCTATCTGAATAGCAACGGTCCCTAAAGGAAGATGGGCACGAAGTGCCTGCAATGCCAAAAGCACTGCTCTCATCACCAGGACACTGATATGCAAATTGGTCTCGGATGGGGACCATGTGCCTTGGACCGTCCTGCCTGAGCAATGCCCCCTGACCCTAGCTGGGAGGCATCCATGGTCACTGTGGCCTTGGGAAAGGGTGAAAGAAAGGGATATCCCCTGACTAAATCTGGGGAATGAATCCACCACTGAAGAGAGTCTTTGCACACTTGGGAGATTCGTATCAGTTGAGACAAAGGCAGATCTAAGAGAGACCATTGAACATCAAGAATCCACTGAAAAATCCACATATGAAGGTGCTCCAAGGGTAGAAGATTGATCGTGGCCGCCATCGGCCCTAGTGCCCTCAGAACTGTTTCTGCTGTCAGAAATTGGACTTGCAAAATATACAGCATATGTAGCTTCAGGCTGTGTATCCTGTCTGGAGTAAGGAACACTCATCAGGGTAGTGTCCAAGAGAGACCCAATGAAGTCTAAGGTCTGAAATGGGCTCAGAGATGACATGTTGAGATTGATGGTGATGCCCAGTCTTTGGGCTAAAGATAGGAAATAATCCCTGGCCTGGCAAAGCTGATGCTTGGAAGGGGCAGCAAGGAGCCAATCATCCAGGTAAGGAAAGACCTGAATGGCCTGAAGCGTCAGGTGAGCCGCTACTACTGCCATCACCTTGGTGAACACCCTGGAGCTGTGGTGAGACCAAAGGGAAGGGCTCTGAACTGATAATGATTGGCTCCTAGCTGGAAGCAGAGGAACCTCCAAGAGCGCCTGTCCATCTTGATATGGTAATACGTGTCCTGAAGGTCTATCAAGCACATCCAATCGTTTGCCTGCAGGCAGGGCAGGATGGACTGAAGCATGACCATCTGGAATTTCTCCTTGGCTACTGACAAATTCAAGGTGGATAGATCCAGAATGGGTCTTAGGTCCCTTGTTTTCTTTGGCACTAAAGAGAGCCTGGAATAAATGCCTTATCTGGATTGGTCTAGGGGGACAGGTTGGATGACTCATTTTCTTAGCAGCTTTTTCTATCTCTAGTGCTGCTTCCTCTCTTTGCGTGGGTGGGATTTCTGGGAGGTGCTTCAGTGGTAGTGGTGGTTCGGTCAACAGGATGGAATAACCTCTGGATATGATCTGCAACACCCAACGGTCTGTTACGGACTCCCATGCCGCTAAGTGTAATGATAGGTGTCCCCAACTGCCTCCAGAGATGAGCAGCCAGGCAGCCCATAAGGGCTGCTGCATAGGTCTGTCCGAGAATGGCTCTTGGGACCCAAAATTCCTTGGACCTCCTCTACCTCTAGGGCAGTGTCTGTCATAACTCCCTCTGCCTCTGGGGGAAGGTGAGTTCTGAGTGACCCAGGAAAATGGCCGAGACTTTTGGAACCACATCATCATCTTCCCTCGCTGATTCCTGGAAAAGGATCTTTGAGGGGGAGGAGAAGCAGATCCCGATGGCAGACAGTGTCTTCACATACTTCTCACTCTGGACCAAGGTCTCTCGAACTGACTTCCTAAAGAGGGAAGAACCGTCGTATGGGGCATTTGTGAACGATACCTTGAAGGGTATCGTGAACTGACAAAGCCGGAGCCAGGCGTGGTACCTGATGGTAACAACTGAACCAGATGCCCTAGCGGCTCCTTCTGTAGCATGGGAGAGAAGGCGTATGGATGTATTTGCTACTGCCTTGAGAATGGTCATCCAAGCGGAGAACGTCTTTCTTGTCCACTGACATGGACTCAAGGGTTGACTCAGCGATCTCCTTGACCAAGTCTCGTTGCAGCCAAATCACATGTGCCATGTAATTCAGCGCTCTCACAGAGAAGGTCACTGAAGTGTACACCCACTTCCCAAATTGGTCCATCGCCTGTGACTCTCGGTCTGGAGGATGGACCAAAGAGCTCTGCTGTGCCAGATCTTTGTTTGTTGCCCCTGCATCCATCATAGCATCAACTGGGGACCCCTTGTTCCAATACGTCCTGTCCGAAGGTGGGCTGAGGACCTTATCAGGGCCACTTGGGGATGGGCTCCACCGTGTCTGGCTCCTTCCACGCCCAAGATGTTATCAGGTCCACTAAGGAATCTGTGGGAGGGGACACTCAGGAAGTAGATGGGCCTGTGCTGAATGCCTCAAGGCACACTGACTCATCTGAGGTTGGTTTTTGGGCAGACCACACCCCCCTTTGGCGAAGGAGTTTCATAACGTCTCCAAAGGAGACATCCTCAGGGGGTGATCAGGGGGAACCTTCTCCTTCCTCCAAATCAGTGTCTGAGATGAGGGACTCCAGTGGGGAATCCAGGTGCCTCCTCTTACATGTTCATTTGCGAGGAACCTCCTAAGTGGGACTCTCTGGGAAGACCCGCAAACAGCCTGCTGCTCTCACTGGAACTTTCTGAGGCAAACCAGGCACAAGATGTCCCTAAGATGGTAAGATGGTCAGGACCACACCCAGATCAGAGGGATGAAGTCTGAGGTAGAGATGGTCAAGGGTCTTGACAACGTCGAGAGAACCCTCTCCACCACATCAAAGACTAAAGGAAAATGGACCTCCTGAGCGGTACCCATAGGAGACGATCCTCTCTGACCCAACAGGGGAGCTAGAGTTGAGACTCCAGGAGCAGAGATACTGAAGTGGATACTGTGCCCCAACACACTCAGAGCCGACAGCATCCCCTCAGATCTAACCCCGAGGCTATGGCTCCAAGATCTCGGATGTAAACCAGTTTGATCAGACGCACTCAAGGCATTGGCCGGTGTTGAGGTACAAGATACTGTCGGCACCGACCCCTCGACCCCAAGGGTCCTCAGATCCAGGAGCTCCAAAACGGAAGGCCGGATCGGAGAAGGAGTGATTGGTATAAAGAAATGTTGCAAGTTCCTACCTCCAGAGGGAGAGGGGGGCAGGCAAGACCCCCATCTGAATTTAAGTGTGGATAAACCTTCACATCATCTCATCCATCTCCACTTCACTTCGGCTCCAGGTGGAGAGGGAGGACGATGCCATCGACACCGATTTGAAGTGCCAGTGAGGGGACACCTGTACAGGTGACCAGATCCTTGACTCCTCCGGCTCCGGGGAGAACCTCAGAGAATGGAGCCGGGGAGATCCAGTCTAGAAATAAGCCTACTCTTCGGCGGTGGACTGCTTCTTCAGCCTATCTTTCTTAGGCTTCTCTCCCTCCTCGGACCTCTTGGAGTTGAGTCCCAAAGGCTGGGGAAGAGGTAAAAGCAGATGCCGCAGGAGAGGTAGGGGGTGTAGCTGCTACCACCCCCAAAGAGGGAAGCAGGCCCTTTAAGATAAGTTTATCCCTCTTGTCCTTGAATGCCCTGAGATTATACCTAGCACAGATAGGACAGGAGGTTTACAGGTGGGCCGCTCCCAAACACACTACGCACAGAGTGTGACCATCAGCTGGGAAAAGCTTATGGCCAAACTCTGCATTTTCTGAAACCCTGTTTAGGAGTCTTAGACATGACTCTAAGCAGGCCCAGAAACACACACACGCTCTCAATAAAAAGATACAAAACTTAGAAAGAGGAGGACTTTTTTTTTTTTTAACACGACTGTGCGGGGAGGTGAAAAAACAGTAAGAAAGAAAAATAGAAGAACAGAGAGAAAAGCACCCCAAAAAACACTTACAACAACCAACAATTAGCTAAAAACCCAGACCACAATGCTAGCTTTCCAGCGGCAAACGAGATCTGATGGGAGGAAGGAGACATTATCGGTAAGGGGAGGAGCGGAGAGTTCGGACCAGATGCTGGTGATGCGGCCATGTCAGATCTGGTACATAACCCACAGGTTGAAGACCAAATGAAGTGAACCACTACAGACCATGTTTTTAATTCCAGATTTGCCTTGAGTTGGTGTTTACAGCTTATGCATCTCGATGACATTTATTTTGTGAAATGACCAGTCTACTTTAATACCTGAATTTATGGAATTTTTAAAACGTACCACAAATGTTCTCAGCTTCACACAGTCATTTAATGCCATCGAAATTCACTACTTAGGTGTTTATATACTTAAAGACAATAGGGGTCTTGCCTTGAACATACATAGAAAGGCTACTTTTTCAAATGGGTATTTACATTATACTAGCTACCATCCACCTTTTTGAAAGTGTAGTTTGTCAAAGGGACAGTTTGCGAAGTTAGCAAAGATTATCTGTATGATACAGACATTTCTGACACAAAACAGTAAGATTAGAAATAACATTTTTTGAAAGAGGTTATCTTCATGAAATTATAAACATTAGCTCTGAAGTTATCACGGCATAGGGAGATATAGACGAATTAAAATGGAGCACAATACCAGTTGAAATATGGTTAAGGACACGGATGAGCCCATGGTTGCAGATTCCCATACCAGGAACAGCAAAACATTTGAGGGGGCCATGGTTTTATAGCATAATATGGATTCCTTCCAGATTAGAACATCATGGAATCTGAATGGAGAGAGGATGAAATCAACAAAAAAAAAGAGAATAGTATTTTTTTTATTTTTAATTTACTTTACATTTATTAACCGGGAAAGTCAGACTGGACACCGGTCCATTTTCAGCAGAGGCCCGGGGAGAAAAGCTCCAAGCAAACAATACAATTCCATACAATCATAGTAATAATATACATACAGGATACATATGAGGACTACAATTGAGTGTAGATAGCTCCAAGCACAAAAATAGTATAACATAACAGAGCATTCAGTATATATGAAAAATAGCAGATGTTTGGTAGAAAGTTAGTTTTAATACAGGTATAAAAAATAGAATCCTTGGTTTAATTTATTATTTTTTTTTTATAAGGTAGCAACCATTTGATACTAAGCAAATTTCTAGGAACAGGACATAGGGAGCAGCCATTTGATCCCTAATAGTATTGCTGGAACTGAATTCATCCTAAAGTCACGGTGAGTGCCTCCATAAGGTGGACACTGTTTTTATAATATCTCACCAAGACAATGCTGATGCACAGCATATATTTTATTTAGCATAGCATAGCAGAAGTTGGTTAATAAAGTACCCAATCCTGGTATGTGCTCTGGTGACAAGACTAAAAAATAAATGGCAGTGTAGAATCCTCAAGACACGGAAACATTCCTACAATGGGGTTAGGCCTGGCGCAGAGGGGGACCCCCCTGCTGTAGAAGGTAGTAGTAGTCCACAAAATCTGACAGACAAAAAAAAGCCAAAAAGATAACAGAATGGACTATTATGGATAAGAAAGATATATAGAAAACACTAATAGAAAAAATGTTGATAGTAAAAAACTGTGAACGCCACAGACATGCAGGTAACTGGTGAGAAAACTTCTTCTTTATTACACTCTGGTACCTCGGCCTTCGCCTTCTCAAGGAATACATTTAATTTGTGTTTCACCACACCTTATAAATCATTAGCTTAAAGTTTTAAAGCCAATCAGAACACTCATCATGCACTGAAATAATTAAACACTTAAACACCTGAACAAACCATCACTCAACCAACCAAATTCATCTCTTCAATACAAAATGTGGAACTTGAACCAAATGGCAAGACAATAGAACATTGAATGGCATGAAAATATATACATGTTAAAAATATTTGAAATATACAAAATATACAAAATATGCAAAATATACAAAAGGCATGTGCTTTCTCTTACTATATTATTTTATGGAACTTCATTTTATTTATACATGATGCAGATCCTGTCACTTGAAAAAGAAAGAAAATTGACTAAACCTGATAGAATGTTCTTTTTTCTTTTCATTATAACCCTTGCTGCATTTGTCATAAATGACTTGAATCACATATTTGAACTGTGTCCCCCCGCACACGGGAAAAATCAATTTTCCTACCAAATCCCTTTCAAAAAATGCCTCAATTATTGTGTGCATGAGGCAACGTCTTTCCTCTTAATAACATGGTGCAAGTATACACAAAAAGAATTTTATATGTATATATGTGCCTTATGCAGATAACTGATGTTAATCAAAATGTATATACTATATTTACTTTGTTGCCCAAAAACTATGTTGCATATTCATCATTATTAACTTGGCAAGATTTACATATCTAAATTCATACCATTGGGAAAAAGAGTTTTAAAGTTCAAAATGAACTTAGACTCCATTTCTAATAGTTTTTTATTAACTCCAATTTCCCCTTCTACGCTGAATGGCCTTCCTAATACACAAAATATTAAACCTTCCGCTGACCCGTTGTGAAAGTCTGTGAAATGTTTGGCCACTGGACTCTCCTGTCTACTATTCCTGATGTCTCCTAGATGTTCCATTATTCTTAATTTAACTTTTCTGGAGGTTTGTCCCACATACCACTTTTGACACCCACAACCAATGATATATACCACTCCTCCCGAGTTGCAGTCATAGTATTCCAAAGCCTTATATTTCTTGTTGTTGATCATTGTGCCATCTAGGTTCATTACTCTGCTGCAGACCTTGCATTTCCCGCATTTGTATGTCCCTACCTTTGAAGTGTTAGTTTTTCTCTTTAAATTCCTAGTGTTTAGGATCTCCTTAAGGTTGGGATATCTGCCGTAAGAGAAGATGATTTTGCTTGGAAAAAATTTTCCTACTCTATCATCCCCCAGAACCAATGGCCATAAACTAAGCACTGTATCCCTCAAAACTTCGGAAAATTGAGAAAATTTGGTAACAAAGAATAATTTGTCCTGTTCGATGGCCCCTGCTTCATTGTTGGCCAACCACGTGGACTTAAAACCCTGGCCACCTGGACTTCTTTTTCTAACCAAACTTTCCTCATGATTCTCCCAGTGCTTGAGCACTGAAAGACCCAATTCCTTTTCCACCTTCCTTCTAGCAGAACGCACTATGGCCCCTTGATAACCCCTTGAATTCAATTTACTTTCTATTTTATCAAACTCACTTCCCACCAAACTCAAATCAGAAATGTTGTGTCCAATGCGCTTGAACTCACCTGTGGGCAATGCATTTATTAATGCCCCACTACGCATGCTGGAGGCATGCAAAAAATTGTCTGCAGCTGTTTTTTTATAAAAAGGTCTATGCTGGATTCTATTGTTCGAATCCACGTAGAATTCGACATCCAGATACTGAATATTGCTGCCCCCTTTCGTATAAGTGAAGTCCAAACCATAAGGATTTCCTTTAATTTCCGAAATGAATGTATCAAAATCCAAGGGATCCCCTTTACATAAGAACAACAGGTCGTCTATAAATCGTCTATATTTGACTACCTTAGCCCTATAAAAATTGTTGGTATAAATAACGGAATTTTCAAAAAAGGCCATGAAGAGAATAGCATAGGACGGGGCAAAAGGTGCCCCCATCGCAGTCCCTTCATTCTGCAGGAAATGTTTCCCCTCAAACTCAAAGCAGTTGTGAGTTAGGCAAAATTCCAACAATTGTACAATATAGTTGGTTCTTGGCCCCTCTCCTAGCATTCTCTCTATGGACACCAAACCCCAAACTGTGTTGATACTTGTGTATAGGGACTTGACGTCGACACTAGCCCAATAGAAATCCTGTTCCCATGACATGTCTTTAACTTCAATACAGACTTCTCTAGTATTTTTAACATGTGCCTGCACTTTGTGAAGATGTTGTTTTAACACAGAATCTAGGAACAATCCCACATTTTGCAGAAAAGAACCTCTTCCAGAAACTATAGGGCGACCGGGTGGGTTTTCCACGTCTTTGTGAATTTTTGGGATGATAAAAAACCTTGCATTCCTTGGATTTTTTCTATACATCATCTTCACATCTTTAGACGTGAAAAAACCCAACCGCTCGCCTCTTTCCAAAATTTCTAATAATGCAGAATTGAAATCCTTTAACATGTTGGAAGATAACCTAGAATAAATTTTTTCATCATCTAGCAACTCTAGGGCCATCCTATTGTACCTCTCCCTAGGTAAAATCACCCAATTGCCCCCTTTATCAGCTTGTGTAAACATGAAATGTTCATTAGATTTTTTCATGCTTAACAAAGCATCCCATTCTTTTTTATTCAAATTAAAAGATTTTTTACCTCTAATGAACATTTCGTGCTTGTACTCCAGTTGCTTAAATAATGTCTTTTCAAATAACAATAGTGCCGTACTATTTCTGGGAGCATTGAATTTGCTTTCCTGGGGCATCCTCGGCATGTCAAATCTCCCATAACCTGTAAGGAAACCATCACTATTCATATCACATACATTTTCTTCAGATGCAAAAATATCAACTAGGTCATTCTGGTGTAAAGAAATGTCCATGAGTGAACTGTCCAGAACAGAGTCTGTGGAAGTGTTCAAACTTTGTTCCAACCCCCTTTCCGAACCCCTGCTAGTTTTATTTTCTTCGAAAAACACCCTTAAGTGCAATTTTCTGCAAAATGTCTTAACATCCGACAAAATGTCAGATAAAGAAGGGAAACTGGTTGGGACGAACTTCGGCCCCTTCAACAACACGTTTCTACTTACAGTTGAAATGTCACAAGTGGAATAGTTCAGGATGCGATTAGACTCACCTTCTATGGATGAAACCGCTGGGCCAAAAACACTTTCATGATTCAAAGCCAATACAACACCTTCAGCCAAACCCATGGTGCTGACAAAATTTGTCAAAACGTTAGAACCAGGCTTGCAAGAGCCAGTTGGCTCATCTCTATCTTCTGTTGCTTTTATTTTGAAAGCGTCGCCCTCTCCCTTTGTTCTGTGTAACATTCTGTGTGGAACTTTGGTTTGAAGTCTCTGCCACATCCAACACCCTGGACTCCGCTTCTTGGGCAGAGTTCAAGTTCTCAAAAGAAACGCTTTTTCTTCCTGCCGACTCCATTTCCACTGATGAAAAAGTGGAATCCCCAACTGAATCACTCCTAGCTTGACTCCTGACGTCACGTCTGGTTCCGCGCTTTCTTTTAAAGCTGTATTGCCACGAAAAAATCTTACCAGACTCATGATCTTTAATGTCTCTTAACAGCTTATTCTTTTTGCGTGTGATGACCTCCGATTCCACTTTGGACACTCTGGTTTTGATATCTGAAATGTTGTCTTCAAAAATATTGCTTGAACTTTCCCGTATCAGTTCTTTCTGTAACTGCAAAATAGACGTGCGGACTCTGTCCAGTACTCTCTCATTTCTTCTAATGAGAATGCCAAGCCAACTGATTGTGCACTTCAAGGAAACTGCCTTCCATTCGGCTGATAAATCTGCTTCCTCTTCTGCAAACTCGTAGGCAGGTAAACGCTCTACCCGCAACCCCCTTGGAGTTATGTTCAAGTTAACATACTTCTCCAGCAGTTTGATATCGTAATATGTAGTCACCTCCTTTATCATAGCCTTTTCCAGTTCGTTATATTTGGAAGAACAATCAGTGCTTGCCCTGCTCCAAGGATCGCTGGATGCTATTTTTTCATCCCTCTCCTTCCACATAGAGATGAAATTGACCGGCTGATTTGATGGTGGAATTCCTGATTCCATGCCTGCAGAAGCGTTCATAGACATCGAACAGATAGAAAACACTAATAGAAAAAATGTTGATAGTAAAAAACTGTGAACGCCACAGACATGCAGGTAACTGGTGAAAAAACTTCTTCTTTATTACACTCTGGTACCTCGGCCTTCGCCTTCTCAAGGAATACATTTAATTTGTGTTTCACCACACCTTATAAATCATTAGCTTAAAGTTTTAAAGCCAATCAGAACACTCATCATGCACTGAAATAATTAAACACTTAAACACCTGAACAAACCATCACTCAACCAACCAAATTCATCTCTTCAATACAAAATGTGGAACTTGAACCAAATGGCAAGACAATAGAACATTGAATGGCATGAAAATATATACATGTTAAAAATATTTGAAATATACAAAATATACAAAATATGCAAAATATACAAAAGGCATGTGCTTTCTCTTACTATATTATTTTATGGAACTTCATTTTATTTATACATGATGCAGATCCTGTCACTTGAAAAAGAAAGAAAATTGACTAAACCTGATAGAATGTTCTTTTTTCTTTTCATTATAACCCTTGCTGCATTTGTCATAAATGACTTGAATCACATATTTGAACTGTGTCCCCCCACACGGAAAATCAATTTTCCTACCAAATCCCTTTCAAAAATGCCTCAATTATTGTGTGCATGAGGCAGCGTCTTTCCTCTTAATAACATGGTGCAAGTATACACAAAAGAATTTTATATGTATATATGTGCCTTATGCAGATAACTGATGTTAATCAAAATGTATATACTATATTTACTTTGTTGCCCAAAAACTATGTTGCATATTCATCATTATTAACTTGGCAAGATTTACATATCTAAATTCATACCATTGGGAAAAGAGTTTTAAAGTTCAAAATGAACTTAGACTCCATTTCTAATAGTTTTATTAACTCCAATTTCCTTCTACTGAATGGCCTTCCTAATACACAAAATATTAAACCTTCCGCTGACCCGTTGTGAAAGTCTGTGAAATGTTTGGCCACTGGACTCTCCTGTCTACTATTCCTGATGTCTCCTAGATGTTCCATTATTCTTAATTTAACTTTTCTGGAGGTTTGTCCCACATACCACTTTTGACACCCACAACCAATGATATATACCACTCCTCCCGAGTTGCAGTCATAGTATTCCAAAGCCTTATATTTCTTGTTGTTGATCATTGTGCCATCTAGGTTCATTACTCTGCTTACTCGGCCATCGAACAGGACAAATTATTCTTTGTTACCAAATTTTCTCAATTTTCCGAAGTTTTGAGGGATACAGTGCTTAGTTTATGGCCATTGGTTCTGGGGGATGATAGAGTAGGAAAATTTTTTCCAAGCAAAATCATCTTCTCTTACGGCAGATATCCCAACCTTAAGGAGATCCTAAACACTAGGAATTTAAAGAGAAAAACTAACACTTCAAAGGTAGGGACATACAAATGCGGGAAATGCAAGGTCTGCAGCAGAGTAATGAACCTAGATGGCACAATGATCAACAACAAGAAATATAAGGCTTTGGAATACTATGACTGCAACTCGGGAGGAGTGGTATATATCATTGGTTGTGGGTGTCAAAAGTGGTATGTGGGACAAACCTCCAGAAAAGTTAAATTAAGAATAATGGAACATCTAGGAGACATCAGGAATAGTAGACAGGAGAGTCCAATGGCCAAACATTTCACAGACTTTCACAACGGGTCAGCGGAAGGTTTAATATTTTGTGTATTAGGAAGGCCATTCAGCGTAGAAGGGGAAATTGGAGTTAATAAAAAACTATTAGAAATGGAGTCTAAGTTCATTTTGAACTTTAAAACTCTTTTTCCCAATGGTATGAATTTAGATATGTAAATCTTGCCAAGTTAATAATGATGAATATGCAACATAGTTTTTGGGCAACAAAGTAAATATAGTATATACATTTTGATTAACATCAGTTATCTGCATAAGGCACATATATACATATAAAATTCTTTTTGTGTATACTTGCACCATGTTATTAAGAGGAAAGACGTTGCCTCATGCACACAATAATTGAGGCATTTTTTGAAAGGGATTTGGTAGGAAAATTGATTTTTCCGTTAATGGGGACACAGTTCAAATATGTGATTCAAGTCATTTATGACAAATGCAGCAAGGGTTATAATGAAAAGAAAAAAGAACATTCTATCAGGTTTAGTCAATTTTCTTTCTTTTCAAGTGACAGGATCTGCATCATGTATAAATAAAATGAAGTTCCATAAAATAATATAGTAAGAGAAAGCACATGCCTTTTGTATATTTTGCATATTTTGTATATTTTGTATATTTCAAATATTTTTAACATGTATATATTTTCATGCCATTCAATGTTCTATTGTCTTGCCATTTGGTTCAAGTTCCACATTTTGTATTGAAGAGATGAATTTGGTTGGTTGAGTGATGGTTTGTTCAGGTGTTTAAGTGTTTAATTATTTCAGTGCATGATGAGTGTTCTGATTGGCTTTAAAACTTTAAGCTAATGATTTATAAGGTGTGGTGAAACACAAATTAAATGTATTCCTTGAGAAGGCGAAGGCCGAGGTACCAGAGTGTAATAAAGAAGAAGTTTTTTCACCAGTTACCTGCATGTCTGTGGCGTTCACAGTTTTTTACTAAGAAAGATATATAGTATTGTTACTTTTATGCAAAAAGCCGGAATTTCCAGATAGAAGATATTCAAAAAGACTAAGACAGAAATTAAAGGAAAGAAAAATACTTTTACAAGAAAAAAGTACAGTTTTGTACCTACCATGAATGTAGATGTTAGAGGATCCACATTGCTGCAGTCATAACCTGTGGGTAGTCTGCTGTCCTCGGTCGGCCCGAATACCAAAGTGTTAGGCTGGCGTCGGTCATAGTCGCTCAGATCTGACGTCAGTACGCAGTGGTACTAAAGCGCATGACCGACGCCATATCCTCAGTCTTTCTTGCCCCAGATGTCAGAAGGCCTAAAAAAGGAAAGGCCGTAGCCAAACATAGAAAATACCCAACCACAAATTACAGAAAAAATAATCACCCCAAAAGCAACACAGCAACCCTAAACTACAGAGGGGAAGGAGGGAGGGTAAATTGGACTGCAGCAATGTGGATCCTCGAACATCTACATTTATGGTAGGTACAAAACTGTACTATGTTCTTCGTCTCACATTGCTGCAGTCATAACCTGTGGGTAGAATCCCAAAGCAAAGGTAAGGGAGGTTGGCCAAATCAAAAGCACTAGGAGCTGCTAACATGCCCTGTAAAACTGCAGTGGCAAACCCAGCCCTAGATTTGGAATAAAGAGGAGATGGTAATGTTTAGTAAAAGTGTGCACTGAACTCCAAGTAGCTGCCTCCAAAATATCCTTAGTAGCTACTCCCTTAAAAAGCAGTAGAAGTGGCAGTAGCCCTAGTGGAATGAGGTCTAATCCCAGCCGGAACCTCCTTTCCATGATGAGAATAACAAAAAGCAATACAATGGCTAATCCACTTAGAAATAGTTTGCTTGGAAACAGGTTTTCCTTGTGAACCCAAGGCAAAAGAAATGAATAACTGTTGAGACTGCCTGAACCCTTTAGTTCTGCTCAAATAATAACGTAACTGCCTGTGAATATCCAAAGAGTGCAAAATTTTTTCCCCTTTATTTTGGGGATCAGCATAAAAAGTAGGCAAATGAATAGATTGGTTCAAGGCCACATCAGAAACAACTTTAGGCATAAAAGTAGGGTTAGTACGCAAGGATACCCTATCCTTATGAAATATTAGGAAGGGTTCAACTGCCATTAGAGCCTGTAATTCAGATACCCTCCTAGCAGATGTAATGACCAACAAAAAAGCAGTCTTCCAAGACAAAAACTTCAACTCAGATGTAGCTGCAGGTTCAAAAGGAGGTAAAGTCAGCTTTTCCAACACAAAATTGAGATCCCAGGAAGGAGTAGGAGCTCTATTGGGGGTCTTATATTCTTTGCCCCTCTAAGAAATTGCTTAAACAAAGGGTGAGAAAATAATGGTGGGTCACAGTCATAGTGAGCAGAAATGGCTGCAGCATGAACTTTCACGGAGGAGAAAGACAAACCCTTGTCTAATAATTCTGTAAGGTACTGTAGTGTAACACTCAAATTAGGGCGTGAAACATCAAAGCTCTTTGCTGTGCTCCAAAGGAAAAATCTCCTCCATTTATCAGCATAAACTTTTCTTGTACTAGGCCGCCTGGCTTCCAAAATGACATTTAAAACTTGCTGAGGAAGCTGCGACCCCCCAGGGTCTAAAACAGAATATGCCAGGCTGTCAGATGCAGGGACTGTATCCTGACATTGAGGAAATGATTGCTTGCCTGAGACATAAGGTGTGAAATTGATGGCAAAGGCCAAGGAGGCTCCCGAACTAAACTCCTCAGCAAAGGGTACCAGTGCTGATGTGGCCAATCTGGAGCTATAAGGATCATGCAAGGCTTGTCCTGTCTGACCTTCAAGAGCACCTTGGGAAGGAGAGGCAGAGGAGGAAAGGCATAGACGTGAAGGTTGTTCCAACTGAAAGATAGAGCATCCACTTTCCAAGCTTCTGGGTGAAACATCTTTGTGCAATATTTTGGCAGTTGGAAATTTTGTGGGGACGTGAACAGATCTATGTCTGGAGTTCCCCAAGCCACTGTCAACTGTTGAAATACATGAGGATCCAATTTCCACTCGTGGCGGTCCACCAGTTGCCTGCCCAAAACATCTGCTAAGGAGTTCTGTGCTCCTGGCAGAAATCTTGCTTGAAGAGTGAGGTGCAAACTCAGAGCAGTCTCCCACAAAATCATAGCTTGTCTGCAAAGAGGGTACGAATGGGTTCCCCCCTGCCTGTTGATGTACCACATGACTGTTGTGTTGTCTGTTTGAATCAACACCTGTCCCGGTTGAAGTAGATCCTTGAAAGCCATCAGAGCAAATTGGACTGCTAACATCTCCTTCATGTTGATATGCAAATGCTGTAGTCTGGGAGGCCACGTGTCTTTAACCCATCTCCCATTGAAATGTGCTCCCCAAGCCATGTCCTAGGCATCTGTCATTAGGATCTGACTCGCCTCTGGTCGGGTCACAGAGAGTCCCTTGTTTAGGTGACATTCCTGAGCCCACCACAAAAATTCCCTTTGGATGCAAGGTATTATCTGAATGACAGTGTCCAAATCGTGGCAGTGTTGAGTCCATACACTTTTGAGATACCATTGTAGCTTCCTCATATGTAGTTTGGCATTGGGAAGTACCAGAATACAAGATGCCATGAACCCCAAGGCTTGAAGGACTGTCCTTGCAGTCAGCCTGGACAGTAGGGATAATTGCTGAAAGTATAGGGGAAGATTTCTTTGTTTGTCCGGGGTCAGAAAAGCCATCTGAGAGGCTGTATTCAGTCTCACACCCAGAAAGCACATGTCCTGAGAGGGTACTAGACTGGACTTTGTTTCGTTCACAGAATACCCTAGGCACCTTAACACTGCCACTACATACTGTAGATGCTGAAGTAACGTGACTTTGTCTTGAGCAAGAATCAGGCAATCGTCCAGATAAGGATAAATTTGTATTCTCTTAGTCTTAAGAAGGCTATCACAGGAGCCAGGACCTTTGTGAACACCCTGGGCGCAGTAGATAAGCCAAAGGGCAATGCAGAGAACTGATAATGAAAAGTACCAGCGGAAAGACGCAGGAACCTCCTGCAACTGGGCCTGATAGGAATGTGAAGATAAGCCTCTTTGAGATCCAGAGTTACCATCCAGTGATCTTTGCCTAGCAGAGGCAGAAGTTGCTGTAAAGTTAACATCTTGAATTTTGGGATGTCTAGGTATGTGTTGAGAATAGACAAATCCAGAATTGGCCTCCAAGTGTTCCCCTTCTTTGGCACAAGGAACAGGCGAGAATAAAATCCTAGGCCTACTTCTGACGGAGGTACCACCTGAATAGCCCCCATTTTTAACAGTAAAGAAATCTGTTTGTGAGCCTCCAGCCTTTGCTGAGGAGGTACGTCCGGCATGCCTTTGAAAGGAGGCAAGGTATGAAAATAAAACTTGTAGCCTCGATCTATAATGTCCAACACCCATTTGTCCTGGGTGACCAAAAGCCAATTTTGCTTGAACAGTGCCAACTTTCCTCCTAGAGGAGCTGCCAGACAGGAGGAATCTGGCAGCTGGAGATACAGGTCATTGGGTCTGTTTACGAAAAGGCTGACCCCCTGCCCTCACCAGAAGATTGTGCAGGAGAACTCCACGTCCTAGGTCTGAAAGAACCCCGAGCATGAGCTCTGCCCCTACCACGTCTAGATCTGCCCTTAGACTGGTAATCAGAAGAAGGATATGCCCATCCTTTTGCAGGCCAATTTCTGCTAAACTTAGGGGGCTGCACTTGTAAAAATTCCTTAACCGTCTGCATGGACTTAGCTTTGTCTTCCATTTTCTTCAAAACTGACTCCACAGGAGAACCAAAAAGAACTTCAGATTGGAGGGGAGCATCCAAAATTCGAGCTTTAACATGCTCTGACAAATTCTGATCCTTAAGCCAGGCGTGCCTACGAATAACTGAACCAGTGGCAGCCACCCTGGAAGAAGCCTGAAGAGCATCAAAGCCACACTGCAAGGAATGCTTACCAACCTGATCAGAGGCATGAACTAAATCCTGCAATTCCTTACACTCTATACCTTCAGCTAAAGCATCTACCTTAGATTTCAACTGACTTAACAGAAAATTCTGGTACTTCAGCATATGAAACTGGCAATTCAAAGCCCTCATAGCTAGTGTGGAGGAGGTATACACTTTTTTACCCCACCTATCCAAAGCTCTAGAATCTTTATCCAGAGGAACTGGATTCTTTACTACAGAAGCCCTGACACCCTTAGGTCCCTGGCTAATAGTTTCTGGGTCAGCTCTAGGACTCTTATATAAATATTTATGAGCCTCTGGAACTCTGTAATACCTGTCTGGCTTGACAGGGGCCGGAGGTAAAGAATCAGGATTAAGGGAAGCCTCAGAAAAAAACATCCTGAACAACATCCAAAACAGGGGGAATGGCCAAGGGCCTATGCTGTGGTAAAAACAAAAATTCCCTAAGCCTCTTACGAGAATCGGAGAAATCCTGACCTTCCCACTTAAAATGCTCCCTCATTGAATGCAGGGTTTCAGAAAAAGAAAAATCCTCTGGAGGAGAAGCAGAAGGACAGGAGTCCTCTGCATCCGAATCAGAATAGGGAGGAAAATCCTGAATGTCCTCAGCTGAAGACTCAGAGTAATCTGAGGAATGCTCCAAACCCTCCACCTCTGTCTCTACCCTAGGCCTCTTATCTGGAGGGGGCATAGAACCTCTGATTAAAGTAATCAAATCCTCTGCCATTTTCAGCATATGTTTTTAGGAACAGAGCCTGCAGAACTAGGGCTGACGCCTGTGCCAGAAAGACCAGGCCTAGCTTTAGAAGGTGCTTTAGTGACAGAAGTAGAAGGCCTAACAACCTTATGTAAAGAAGGAACTACAGAAACTTGAGAGGCCCCCTCGGCCTGACCTGACTCCTGAGAGGCCAATTCCTGTAATATTAAAGGCTCCCCCTGAGACTCAGCTGAAACCTCGGCTGGATCCACAGATTCCACCGTAGTTTCCAAAGAACCGGCGTCCGCAATGGACGACTCATCCTGCTTAGACTTTAACGATTTCTCTTTTCGCTTCTTAGCGGTAGCGCCGGAGGATCCGACGGCATGTTGTAGTTGCATCGCTTACCAAAAACAAGTCTAGCACAATCTAACCTGCGTTTAATGGTGCGCTTATTAAATCTAGCGCAAAAGCGACACCCGACTACGTCGTGCTCAGGCCCCAAGCAAGGAATACAGAGAGAGTGGTAGTCCCTATGAGGTATCTGTTTCCCACAAGAAATACAATTATTAACTTTTTCTGACATCCGGATTTAACTGAGGCAGGAAAAGACAAAAATATTCCCCAACGGGGTACTTAGCCCAACTTGGTCTTCGGTCTGAAACTCAGAATACGAAAATTTCAGGACGCCGAACGGCACTTGCAAACGCTGCTTCTGCTTCGGACCATGCGGCAATTAAGACTGAGGATATGGCGTCGGTCATGCGCTTTAGTACCACTGCGTACTGACGTCAGATCTGAGCGACTATGACCGACGCCAGCCTAACACTTTGGTATTCGGGCCGACCGAGGACAGCGGACTACCCACAGGTTATGACTGCAGCAATGTGAGACGAAGAACATCTGTTAAAAGCTTCAAATGCAAATGTGTATTCATTAATGCAACATATTCATGAAAAAACAATATATAGAACAAGAAACCTTAGGCCATTTGGAAAGAGAAGCGACTGAGGAAGTGCAAAAATATAAAGTACAAAACCTAGAGATTTTTGAAAGGTATTAAAAAGAAACCTGGTCATGGAAGACAGAAAACTGATATGGTACAATATTTATGCAAAGGAGAAAGCCAAACTAATTAATATTAAAGCAGGGGCAAGATATTTGAAGAGGTATACAGGCAAAGGCACCTAGCTATGGAAAATTTCACAATTCAAAAAAATGAGATCACAAAAGGGGAATGTAGAACAGAAGATTAGTAAAGTAGAAGTTAAATAAATAGAAGTTGAATATATGGAATACCTGTGAAGTTAAGGATTTAGTATAGAAACTTAACACAGGTTATGTCACAGCATGATGGCACAATGAATACCTAAAGTACGGAGAGACAGGTGGAGCAGGAGACATCTGAAGAAATATGGACATGGGAAAGAAAAAGGGATCCAATATGGTGCAATATTTATGCAAGGGAGAAAGCCAAAGTAATGAATACAAAAAAAGCAGCACCAAAGGTATTTGAAGAGAAATACAGGCAAAGGCATCTGGATATGGAAAATTTCACAATACAAAAAATAAGAAAAAGGGGGAAAAGTAGAAATAGGATTAGCAATTAAGTTAAAGGAACAGAAAAAAATAAGTTATGTACTTACCATAACACTCCATCAGAGTTGTTGCTTTTCATTTGTCTTCAACCTGGGGGACTCTTATCCAGCACGGATCTGACTCTGCTGCATACTCCAGCATATGATCTTAAGTCCAAGCTCCTCCCCTACCCATAATGTCCTGGTCTCCCTCCTCCCCTCAGATAGAACTTGTTGCAGAACAGCAGCATCCCAACCTAGACAATCATGCTAAAAAAAAAACTAGCATGACCCACAAAAGGCTCATCAAAGGGCTAGCAAGCCAGAATAGGGGGGCTATGCCTCTTCCATCCAGTCACTACACAGCCCACACAAGGCAGGGGGAAAGAGGGCAGGATGACTGAAGACAAATGAAAAGCAACAACTCAGATGGAACGTTATGGTAAGTACATAGCTTATCTGAAGTTGTTGTTTTCATTTGATCTTCAACCTGAGGGACAGAGTCCCCAGCTACAAATAAACTCTGGAAGGTCCTCATAAAAGGATATTCTGGCACACAGCTGAGCCAAATGATGCTCTACCCCTGGAGAGAAGACCTAATTAATAATGGGAAATAAATGTGTACGTTGATGCCCAGGTAGCCACAGAGCAGATGTCAGCCAAAGAAACCCTGGACCAAAAGGCCTCAGAAGTAGCAACAGATCTGGTCGAATGCGCCCGGATATGCCCTGGTGGAGATAACCCTTTGGCTCGATAGGTCAAAGAAATGCATTCAGAAACCCATCGGGCAATAGTAACTTTAGAAACTGGCTTTCGCAAGACAAGGTTTAGAAAAGGAAACAAAGTTGATCCGACTTACAAAAGGATTTTGTTCTATGCAAATAGAAATGCAGCTGCCTGTAAACATCAGACAATTGCAATTTGTACTCTCCCTTACTTTGGAAATTTGGAAAGACTGGCAAATTGATGACCTGGTTAATATTAGATTCTGGTGCCACCTTTGGTAGGAAAGATGGACTTGTCCGCAGGGATACCCCATCTTTGTGGAAGACCAGATAAGAGGGCATGACAGATGAGGCTTGAATTTCAGAAACTCTCTTGGCGGAGGTAAATGCTACCAAAAAGGCAGTTTTCCATGACAGAAACTGTAAATCAACACTGGCTGCTGCTTCAAAGGGAGGAGAAACCAAGGGCTGCAGCAAAAAGTAAGATCCCAAGGGCGATGTGAGGTCTTTAACCGGAGGCCTAAGAAGAAAGGTGCCTTTCAAAAAGCCCTTACAAAGTTTAGAAAAAGCCAATGGAGCTGAATTTTCACCTATGTAAAAGTTGGAAATCGCTACCAATTGTACCTTAACTGTAGAGAAACTAGCGCAGTGATTAAAAATGTCCACCAAGAATTCAAAAATGGTTGAGACTGGTGCAATGAAAGGATCCAGGTCATGCTGAGAAGCCCAGATTGAAACACACTTCAATAGACCTTCCTGGTAGAAGATTTGTGAGCCACTACCAAGAGCTTCTTAACAGGAGAAGACAGCCCGGGGAGTCCTAACTATCATGGGAACTGGAGCAGCCAAGTCGTGAGCTTCAGGCTGATTAAGTCTGGGTGAGGAATCCTTCAGGGATGTGTAATCATCTAGAGTCCATGGAGGACACATTACATGAGACCACAGAGTGAGGAACCAAACTTGGAGAGGCCAGAAAGGAGCAATGAGGATCACTGAGCTCCCCAGCCATCGAGCTTTCTGAATGAACTTGGGAATTAAAAGGAGCAAAGGATATGCGTACAGTAGACCGGACGTTCAAGCATGAAATACAGTGTCTCTGGGCGACTCCCCCTAAGGGGGGGGGGGTGTTCAAAGCAAAATACTCACTGCACTTCATGTTGGAAGGAGATGCGAAGAGATTGCAGCAAGGCTGACCCCACTTTAGAAAGATCTTATCTGCCACTGAAAGATTCAGAGACCACTCATAAGGCATCAGAATAAAATAGCTGACCCGGTCTGCCAAAATTTGGACTTCCCCAGAATGTGTGTTGCCACTAGAAATTGGCCGGTGGAGATTGCCCACTCCCACAATCTCATGTCTTCGCAGCAAACAGGATAAGCTCTGGTTCCCCCCTGTTTGTTGATTTACTAGACTACTGTCATGTTGTCCATCTGTATGGCAATAATCAATGGAGAAAGAAGGGCATGGAGAGCTTGCAACGTCAAAAACACCATCCTCATCTCCAGGGCACTATGTAGACTTGTCACCAGAGAGGACCACATACCCTGGACCTTTCTTCCCATGCAATGCCCCTCCACCCAAGCAGGGAAGCGTCCATGGCCATTATGATCACAGGGGAGGGAAGAACAAATGGCCGACCCTGAAGGAGGTCCTGGGATTGGAGCCACCAAAGAAGGCAGTCCCTGCAAACACGAGATAGTCAAATAGGATGTGACAAGAGAAGATCCAGCAAGGACCACTGAACTAAGGTCCATTGAAGATCCCTCATGTGGAAACATGCGGTTGGAATAAGTGATCGTTGCCGCCATGGACTCCAACACCCAAAGAACTGAACCCACAAGAGGAAACTACCTTGGAGTATGTAAAGCACATGATGTCAGAGCGATAATCTGTCCAAAAGGAAAAACACCATGACCTGAGTACTGTTTAGCCAAGCAACTGTGTAATCCAGTACCTGCATTGGTGCCAGTTGAGATTTGTTGGGGTTTATGGTAATACTCAGGTAATAGGCAATAGGCAATCTGAAGGAGATGATCCCTGGCCTGAATCAGTCGAAGGCTGGAGGGAGCATACAAGAGCCAATCGTTCAGGTAGGGGAAGACCTGAAAACCCTACAGTCGCAGGTGAGCTGCCACTACTGCCCATCACTTTGGTGAACACACTATGGGGCAGTGGTAAGCCCACAGGGGAGCGCTCTGAACTGAAAATCATTGGCTCCCAGCTGGAAGTGGAGGAACCTCAGACAGCACCTGTTCATCTTGATATTGTAGTACCTGGAGGTCCACTGAGTACATGCAGTCGTTTATCGGCAGGAAGGGCAGAATGGATTGAAGGGTGACCATCTGGAATTTTCACTTGGCAACTAACAGGTTCAGGGTTGAGAGATCTAGAATGGGTCTTAAGTCCCCAGTCTTCTTTAGCACTAAAAAGAACCTGGTATAAATGCTTGATCGGGATTGGTCTGGGGGGAATGGCTAGATGACTCATTTTGCAAGCAGTCTGGTGACTTCAATGGCAGCCTCCATCCACTGACCGGGTGGCACATCCGGGAGGTATCTGGGGGGATCAGGGGGATGGAGAAAGGGAACAGAGTAACCTCTGGAAATGATCTGCACAACCCAATGTTCATCTGTAATCGACTCCCAGGCTGTTGGGTGCAGAGATGGTTGCCCCACAAATGCCTCAAGAGACAAGCAGTCGGGCAACCCTTCAGGGTTGATGGAAGGGTCTGCTCAGGAAGGAGTCCAGAGACCCTTGGTTCTTCGGACCCCATCAGCCACGAGGGTGCCGTCTATTGTATCCCCCTCTGCCTCTGGGGGAAGGTGAATCCTTAATGTCTTGGAAAAAACCCTGAGACTTCTGAAACCACATCTTCTTGATCCCATGCCGATTCCTAGAGAAGGATCGTTGTGGGGTGGAGAAGCAGATTCCAATGGCAAAGTTTTCCAATCCTTCTCACTTTGGACCAGTATATCACGAACCGTTTTTCCAAACAAGGTGGAACCATCATAGGATCTGTTCATGAAAGCTCCAAAAAAGCACAAAGTCAGACCCAGCATGCTGCCTAATGGCCACACCTGTTTCTGCCGCCCTAGAGGCACCCACAGTAGCGTGCGGGAGGAGCCTCATGGATATGTTAGAGATGGAAGTGAGGGTGGCCATGTGGGAGGAAAAAACCTTCTCCTTTGCCGACATGGACCCTGGGGCAGACTCAGCAACCTCCTTGACCAGGTCCCTCTGATTACATATGCCAGACAATTTAGCGCACATGAAGCAAAGGTGGCAGACGCATAGGTCCGCTTCCAAAACAATCATCACCCAGGACTCCCTGTCTGGAGGATGGACCAAAGAGCACTCCTGGATGAGCTCTTTCTTGCTGGCTGCCACAACCACCATTGCATTGACTGGGGATCCCCGTGGACCAGTAGAGCTTGTCAGAAGGGGTGCTAAGTACTTTATCTGGGCGCCTGGGGATAGGCTCAACTGTATCTGGTTCCTTCCATGTCCTAGATGAGATAAGATCCACTAGGGGATCTGCTGGGGGGGTGGGGATACCCAGGAAGTGAAGGGTCCTGTGCCCAACCCCTCCAGAAATACCAACTTGTCCGGATTGGGCTTAAGGGTTGACCACCCAATGTGCTGACAAAGGTTCTCCATGGTGTCTCAAAAGGAGAAATCATTCAGGGGTGATCAGGGAAACCCTCCACTTCCACCAAGTCGGTATCATGTGAGAGACTCCAGCAGGGAGTTTAAGTGCCTCCTCTTACATGTACGCTTCTAAGTGTCTCCTCTTACACATATGTTTCTGAGGGGGCTCCCTCGGGGTAGGGATTCTGGGGCAGACTCAGAAGCCCTTGGGGAGATCCTGTGTGGGAACAATGGGTGAAGTAGCAACAGGCTGTCCCTGAAGGGGCAGGATGGCAGACTGCGGCCCACAAAGAGGGAGCAAGGACAGACTCAAGAGGACGTGTGTCAAGGGTCTCGAAGGAGCTGAGAGAATCCTCTCCACCACCTCAAATGCTGAGGGTGAACGGATCCCAGATGTTGGAATGGTTGAAGCCAGATCCACCACCCATGGCTTCGAGAGGAAGGGATGACCCTGAAAGCCTCAAAGTCAATGCCATCCCCTTGGATCCAACTCTGAGGCTACGGCTCAGTATCTGCTGGCTCTGAAAACATGGGAGCCAAACCACTCACGGCAACGGGGGTCAGATCAGAAAAGGAGTAATGGGAAGAAAGACGGGCTGCATGCTCCCAGTCCCGGGGTGGGGGGTGGGGGGGGTGTGGAGCAGACAAGACTCCCAGCTGAATCTGGGCCCGAAGAATCTTCAGCATCATCTTGTCCACCTTGGCTTCAGAGAGACTTTGACAGGACCGGATAGAACTGCTTACCAACCCGGACCTGGAGTGTGGCCAGGGGGAAGCAGAAACTGGAGACCGAGCCTGGGAGGTCTCCGGCTCCAGGGAGAAACAAGGGGACTGGAGCTGAAGAGAACTCTGGGGTGGATTTGGGCGGGACTTGGCTGGCAGTTCAGCTGAGGAAGTGGTCAGGAGATTGCTTCCTCGGCCGATCCTACTCTTTAGAACAGGCCTTCCCTCCGTCCCCGGACTTTTTGGTGAGAGGTTGAGTCCCAGAAGCTGGGCTGGAAGAAGTAGAGGGCCTCAGGAAAAGGGAGAAATCCCTTCAGTATGAGCTTGTTCCTCCTGTCGATCAAAGTGAGGGGGTAGAATCCCGTGCAGATCGAACAGGTGGTGTCTAAGTGAGGAATGCCAAAACAAACAACACAGTGTGAGCATCAAACAAAGGAGCTTATGCTCACACATTGCGCACATCCTGATGCCAGGTTTGGGGGTCTCATAGGTTGGTACTAGGCTATCAGGCCTATACAAGCCTAGCCATAATTCCCTGGCTATTTCTTCCCACAGTATTTACTTCCCTGGACCCGACGTGATCCCCGGGGTGAATTTCCTATCTCCCATCCAATCATCAAGGTTCCTTTTGAAGAGGGCTAAAGAGACGCTCTGCTTGACATGTATGGGAAGTCTATTCCAGAGCCTGGGGAGTCTCTGGGTCAGGAACCTATCCCTCCAGCATGTTTTGTTTATAGTAATGACAAGGTTCAGATCCCTGGAGTGTGTCTCTCTGAGGAATTGGGATTTCTTTAAGTGTAACATGTCCAACAGCTCTGGGTTTGACAAGGCCTTGTATGTTAAGCAGAGATAATCTCTGAGTAGACTATATGCGACAGAGTATAGGTGGAGTTTTTTTTTAGACAATCAGCATAAGGCATCTGCTTTAGGCCTGTAATTCTTTTAGTGAGGTATTTCTGCAGCCTTTCCAGTTGTTGCAGATGTCTTGAGAGGTACATACCAAATGGGGCATTGCATTCTATAATGGGTCTAATGAGGGATGAGGACAGTAGGACAATGACTTCCTTTTTTCTGGATGAAAAGCCCTTAGTGATGAGGTGTGCCACATAGAAGGATTTCCTGACTGTTGTGGTGATGTGGTTATCGAAGGTGAGACCACTGTCCACCTGTGTCCCTAAGTGTCTCATCACACTTTTAGTGTACTGCCACCTATGTGGTAATTCACGGATACATGTTTTTTCCCAAAGGGGATAATGAGAAGTTATGTACCTACCATAACGTTCCATGTTAGTTGTCTTCTCTCGCCTTCTTTCTTGCTGGATGGGTTCGGAGTCGATCCTCAACTCCGACTCGGCCACTTACTAAAGCTCGAGAGCTTATTTTACCGGCTCGAGGCAACCCTATATCCCACGATGCTAGGCGATAACTCCCCAGATCTTGTTTGGAAGCTGAAAAACCTAGCATAGGCCAATAAAACAAAATCCTCCAACTGGAAGGTGGAGGAAGAGGGATAAAAACCTCCAAAGATAATTATTTACACTATATATATATCCTAGGACACCTAGATAGTGAACAAAGGAATAAAAGGACCCTTCAAGGAAGGGAAGATCTTCTCGGTCTGTCCAGGCTAGGGGGATGGTGGGTGGGATGCAAGAAAGAAGGCGAGAGAAGACAACTAACATGGAACGTTATGGTAGGTACATAACTTCTCAATGTTAAGTTGTCAATCTCGCCTTCATTCTTGCTGGATGGGACCACATCCCTAGCACCTTCATCCTGGGTGGCTCATTGGAACAGACTCTTAAGAATGGTGGAACCAAATGTTGCTCTGTCCCTGGAGGCCATGTCCAATTTGTAATGCGAAACAAAGGTATAAGGAGAGGCCCATGTGGCTGCCGCACAGATGGTGTCTATTGGTAGTCTAGCTTGAAAAGCTGTAGATGTAGCTAGTGCTCTAGTTGATTGGGCTTTTGGCTTAGAAGTTAATTCCCTGCCTCTGAGTTGATAAATAGATGTAATCACAGAAGACAGCCACCTAGATAGGGTTACCTTGGAAACAGGAAGGCCTTTCTTATTTTCTGCGTACGATAAAAACAGTTGATCAGACTTCCTTATTTGTTTGGTTCTATCCAAATAGTATAGGAGCTGGCGGTGAACATCTAGATAATGTAGCTTTTGCTCCGCTCTATTAGTATAGTTTGGGAAAAAAAATGGGAGATCAATTGATTGATTTAAATTTGTCTGCGAAGCCACCTTGGGTAAGTAGGATGGACTAGTCCTTAGAGAAACTCTGTCTTTATGGAAGATTAAGTAGGGAGGACGAATGCAGAGGGCGTGAAGCTCAGATACTCTCCTAGCAGAAGTAATGGCGACTAGGAAAAGTGTCTTCCAGGAAAGAAATTTCAATGAACAGGAGAACGCAGGTTCAAAGGGGGGAGAATTAAGGATGTTAAGACTAAATTAAGATCCCACTGAGGTGGAGGGTCTTTGATCGGAGGCTTAAGTAAATATACACCTTTAAGGAAGGCTTTGCGAAGCTTATTGGACATGATGTTGTGGTCCGATAAGCCTGTATGAAAATTCGATATGGCTGCCAACTGAACCTTTACTGTAGAGGCAGAAGACCCTGAATGAAAAATTTTGGATAGGAAGTCTAAGACCGAATGAATTGGGGCAGTAAAGGGATCTATATTACTTGCCTTTGCCCAGAAGGAGAAACGTTTCCATTTACTAGTGTAAATCCTTCTGGTGGAAGATTTAAGGGAAGCTACTATGATATCCCGGACGGGATTAGAAATCATAGGAAGCCTTGCTAAGGACGGACGTGGAGCAACCAAGCAGTGAGGTTGAGAGAATGTAGGGATTGGTGCAGCTGCCCCGACTGATGGGTCAACAGATCTGGAGCTGGGTCCAGGTGCCAAGGCTGTACCAAAAGATAATGATGTAGGAACGGAAACCATATCTGTCGAGGCCAATAAGGGGCAATGAGAATCAACTTGGCTCTCAAGGCGGTTGCTTTCTGAATTACTTGTGGAATTAGAGGAAAGGGTGGAAAGGCATAGAGAAGTCCCAGAGGCCAATCTTGGACTAGAGCGTCTCTGAGTGGATGGCCTGGAAGGGGGAAGAAGTCGGGGCATTTGCTGTTTTGGGATGTAGCAAAAAGATCGCAGCAAGGAAGTCCCCACTTCTGAAAAATCTCTTCCGCTACCGATTGTTTGAGACCACTCGTGTGGCATGAGTATGGCTCTGCTCAACCTGTCCGCTATGAAGTTGGACTTCCCGGGGATATGCATTGCTATCAGAAACCGCTGAGAGGAGATCGCCCATTGCCAAAGTCTGAGTGCCTCTTGACACAGGGGATAGGACTTGGTTCTGCCTTGCTTGTTGATATACCACACTAAGGACATATTGTCCGTTTGAACTGCAATAGTTCCTAGGGGAAGAGAGTCGTGGAGGGCTTGCAATGTTAAAAGCACTGCTCTCATCTCTAGGACATTTATGTGCAGGTGGCGCTCGAAAGGTTGCCAAGTGCCATGGACCATCCTGCCCTGAAAATGCCGCCCCCCCACCCGATCAGGGAGGCGTCCGATGTCACCGTGGCGACCGGGGGAGGAGGAACAAAGGGTCTGCCCTGATGGACTTGAGGGGACAATATCCACCAGGACAGATGACTTTTGCAAGTTTGAGTTATCATGATCTTGTGGTGCATGGGGAGTTGCTGAAAAGATGATTGGGCGAACAGCATCCACTGTAGAAGACGCATGTGAAAACGTGCAAGGGGAAGAAGTGTTATGGCGGCTGCCATAAGACCCAATACTTTCAGGACATACCTGGCCTGAATTTTGTCGCTCTGAAGAAGAACATGGACATAGTTTTGAATATCTAAGACTCTTTGGTCTGTTAACTTTGCTGAAAGTTGTACGGTGTTCAAGTTGGCGCCTATAAAGGTAATAGACTGACAAGGCGACAAGGCAGACTTTTCGAAATTTATAGAGATTCCTAGCCCTCTGCAAATGTGAATGGTGTAAGCTCTGGCTTGGAGAAGTTGATGCCTGGTGGTGGCAGTGAGGAGCCAGTCGTCTACATATGGAAACACCTGGAATCCTTGCCGTCTCAGGTGAGCCGTAACCGCTGCCATACATTTAAACACTCTGGCGGCTGTAGTGAGACCAAAGGGCAGGGCTCTGAATTGGTAGTGACTGTCCCCCAGCCGAAAGCGGAGAAACCTTCTGGAGCGCCTGTGAATTTTGATGTGATAGTATGCATCCTGAAGGTTCATGGAGCACATCCAATTGTCCTTGCCCAAAAAGGACAGAATGGACTGTAGCGTGATCATCCAGAATCTTGTTCTCTTTACAAACTTGTTCAGTTTGCTGAGATCTAATATTGGTCTCCAGTCCCCTGTCTTTTTGGGTACCAAAAAGAACCTTGAGTAGATTCCGGATCCTAGTTGGTCTGCTGGATGGCTCTTTTTGCTAGCAGTTTTGATATTTCTGATACTGCTAGTTCTCGTAGACCGGATGGAACGTCTGGAAGGGTTCCCTTTTGTTGAATTGGGGTTTGGATAAAGGGAATTTTGTAACCCTCGGATATGATCGTCTGTACCCATTTGTCTTGAGTAAGGGAAAGCCAGGCTATTGGGTACAGCGACAATCTTCCCCCGACTGCCTCCGAAAGGTGGACAATCGGGCAACATCTCAGGGATGCTGGAAGGGTTTGTCAGAGAGGCTCCCTGCTACCCTGGTTTTGCGGACCCCCCTCTGCCCCTAGGGCGGCGTCTGTTGTTGTTACCCCCTCTGCCTCTGGGGGTAAACTGACCTCTTGCATCAGACGTGCCTCCTTGAGATTTGCGGAACCACATTTTCCCACCCTTCTGGCCCTTAAGGTATGGTCTTGAAGGGGTGGAGAAACGGACTCCTACGGCAGAAAGAGTCTTGCCATCTTGCTCGCATCTGGTCAAGGTGTCTTTCACTTGAGGTCCGAACAAAGCCGAACCATCAAAAGGGGAATTTGTGAAGGACGCCTTGAAAGGGTCCATGAAATTACACAGCCGCATCCAGGCGTGACGCCTTAAGGCCACTCCTGCGCCTGCGGCCCTACTCGCTCCATCGGCTGCATATGAAATCAGATGCATGGAGGAGTTAACAATCGAGTTCAGGGTTCCAAGCTGTGAGTTTATTTTATCCTGGGACCCAGCAGCTGATGGATCCTGTAAGACTTCTCCCAACTCTTTGAGAATATCTCTCTGAAGGCAGGTGAAGTGACACAGGTAAATACAGCGACCGCATGGCAAAGGTCGCTGAAGAAAACATCCACTTACCGTACCTATCCATGGTCCTAGAATCCTTATTAGGAGGATGGATAGGTACTAAAGGATCAGCTAGTTCCTTCTTGGTGGCTGCAGCCACCACCATGGCATCCGCCGGTACACCTTTTGTTAGGAATTGCTTGTCAACTGGTGCTGTGTAATGAATTTAGATGGCCTCCGAGGGGTGGGTTCCACCGAATCCGGGGCCGACCACGCCTTCCGAGCCACTACTTCCATAAGGGGGTAGAAAGGCGGAGACACCCAGGAGGTGGAGGGTCGAGAACCGAACGCCTCCAGGTACACCGACTCGTCCTCGGAAGGATTAAGGGAAGACCAGTTCCCCCTCTGCTTCAGGATTTCTAGGATGTCTGAGAGAGATCCTCAGAGGGGGACTTTGGGGATCCCTCCGACTCATCCAAGTCGGTGTCAGATGTAATAGACTCAAGGGAGTCCACATGCTTCCTCTTGCATGTCCTCTTACGCGGAGTCTCCGCTGACAGGTCAGGAGAAGCCTCAGAAGGGGAAGAAATTCCCAGTGGGGAAACCTGAGGCGTTGGATCTCTGGGTCCGGGAGCAAGAGAGTGAGAAGAGACATCAGCAGGCACTGTAGTGGGAGGAGCTGATGGAGCTGACCGTTGACTAAGCCCTGGGGCTAGTACGCTCCTCATCACCTCGAAGGCTCCCCTATCAGAAAGGCCAGAGGGCCCCCGCTCCGAAAAGGTAGGAACCCCAGGCCGCACCGACAGGGAAGGCTCCGAGGCCGATGTCGGGGCCGAGCTCACCAGCGCCGACACTCCGAGAGGGAGAAGGGGTCGGACAATGGTCCGATGCCACTCGCCCCATCAGAGCCGACGAGAGAGATCAGGCGCCCGGATCCCTCCAATGAAGGTATCGAAGAGGAGATTGGAGCGGAAAACAAAGGAGCCGAAGGGGGAGGTATCGGCTCAGACACCACAACGGTCACGGCTCCGAAAAGCTCTGGCTCCGAACTCTGAGGGAGAGTCGAAGGAGGAAAAATAGGTGGAGTCGTAATAGCTACCGTCTGATGAGACGGGCTAGAGATCATCTGGGCCAATGCCTGAGACTAACAGCCTACTTACCACTCTCTCAAGGTCGTGATCTGAAAGTCTGGACGACAGAGAAGATCGGCTCCGATAGCTCCGCTCCGAGAGCAGGGGAGACCTTGGAGCCGAATGGATGGACTCCAATGAAGGGGATCTTGACCTCTTCTTAGATGGAGCCAACGGAGCCGAAGACACGTCGGCTCCAGTCGGAGCCAACAGCGAAAGCATGGGCTCAGAGGTATCGGCACAGAGTGGTGCCGAGACCGGAACTTGTGACTCAAAGGGATCGGCTCCAGCCGGAGCTGATCTAGGCACAGACAAGGAGCCAGCAGCCGAAGGCTTAGTACTTGGAGCCGACGGTTTTGCAGGTTTCGAGGGCATCCCCCGACGCAGACTTAGTCGGGGAGCCCTCGGGCTTTAACAAGCCCCTCAGTATAAGTTTATTCCTGCGCTCCTGCAGGACTCTTGGACTGAATGCATGACATACTGAACAAGAGTCCTGCAGGTGCAGGGGTCCCAGACAGTAAACACAAGAAGTGTGACAGTCTGTCAGAGACATTTTCTGACAGCACGAGTCACACTTCTTAAAGCCTGAGACCTTAGTTTCTTTAGGTTCCTTCAACATAACAGTGTCGAGGGTTCACAAATTTAACAGAAAAACACACACACACTCTCGAAAATTATAGATTAACAATAAAATGTTAATAGGGATACTGACACACCCAAACACTCCACAGGATCCCTAAGAAAAATTAGGAAAGGGGCAGGCTTAAGGCCTAACCTAAGAGTGGAGCGGGAGGGATACAAGGGATAAAAAGGGAAGGTATATAAAAAAGTAAGAGAGTTAAGGGTAGTTACTAACTATTGAAAGAAATAACTATGTGAAAAATTAACTCAAAAAGGGTGACTGAACACTCTATATATAAGACTTACCAGGAGCCGGTAAAAAAACGCACTCACAAGCGAAAGTGGTAAACGAGATCTGGGGAGTTATCGCCTAGCATCATGGGATATAGGGTTGCCTCGAGCCAGTAAAATAAGCTCTCGAGCTTTAGTAAGTGGCCGAGTCGGAGCAGAGGATCGGCTCTGAACCCATCCAGCAAGAATGAAGGCGAGATTGACAACTTAACATCTATACATTTCTTGGCATTAAGCTTGAGCCCATGGCTCTGGCACCAAGCATCTGTTTCTGTAAGGCCCTTTTGTAGAATATCCACATCATTTGGGGATTCAATAATGGCTCCCAGTTTGCAGTCGTCTGCGAACTTTGTTAGCCAGAGTCCCTTAGTGTTGGCCTGTACTTCAGAGAAGTAGATGCCAAGCAAGTGTGGTCCCAGGACTGAACCCTGAGGTACTCCACTTGTCTGGAGCTGGATTTGGAGTCGGCTACTTTTACAGTCTGGGTTCTGTCAGTTGGCAACCCATCAAGTGATGCAAGGACTTATGCCCAGCTTAGTAAGTTTATCTATGATTCCAGAGTGGGGGATGGTGTCGAAGACCATGGCGAGGTCCAGATAGGCTGTGTGGACCACCTTACCCTCATCCACAGCTCTGGAGACTGATTCGAAGAAGTCAATCGGGTTCAGGAGACAAGATCGGCCCTTCACAAACCCAAGCTGGGTGGGGTCCAGTGTTTGAAGGTTGCCAATGTCTTTATTTAAAAGTTTCATGATAATGCATTCCATGCCCTTGCAGATCAGGCTCGTCAGACAGATGGGAAGGTAGTTCCCGGGATCGAAGATGGATCCCCCCTTGTGGAGTGGGATAACTGTAGCTGTGTGCTACTCAGTGGGCACGAAGCCCGAGGTGAGGCTATGATTAAACATGACACTTAGGTGAGGTTCCAGTTCATTTTGTAGTTCATGTAATACACAGCCCGGGATGTCATCTGGTCCCATGGATGTTGTATTCTTAGCTTTGGAGAGTGCGGTTTCTACCTGTGTGGCCATGATTACTGGAATTTGGCAATCTTTTGGTATTGAGATGGGCCCTTTAGGGGGTGAGAGGGGGTGAAGTTGGCACCAAATCGATTTGCCAGGATATTGGCAATATCCTTGGGATCAGTATATTTAATGCCATTCTGTTGTAGCTCAGAGCAGATCTGAGCATTGCCGTTTAAATTCTTGACATAACTATAGAATGCCCTGTGGCTGTCTTTGGAATCTTTGGCAATTTTATTTTCGTAACCAGCTTTTGAGGATTTTATGAGGGATCCCAGCTTCTTACTGAGGCTGGTAAGAGAGTTTCTTGCATCCTGGGATTTTCCTCTTTTCTGCAACAGTTTCTTCCTTCTGTTGTATACTTTGTTTCTGGCAGGGGACCACCAGATTGGCTTCCTTTTTTTGGAGGAGAGCATATTGGTTCTATTTGGGATGGCATGATTCATGCACGAGTGCATGTGTTCATACAGTGCCTTAGTGTAGGATTCAGCAGTCAAACTTTCAGATCCCATCTGCATGGGTGCCATGACGTTTGTCACTTCTGACTTGAGTAGCATGAAGTTGGCTATGGAGAAGTTTTTCACGGAGGTTTCCTTACTGGGGGGTGGGGATGGGATGGGATGTTGATGTCAAGGGTGATTTGCTTATGGTCAGACCTGACCAATGAGGGGGTGACCACTGGTATGGAGCATCTATCTCCCATGTTGGTAATGACCAGGTCTAGGATATTGGAGCCCCTGGTGGGACAATGGATTAGTTGATCCAGGGCGCTGGAATTTATGAATTCCAGGAACCGTTGGGAAAAGGTGTTGGTACCAGAGTAGTTTTCCCAGTTAATGGCAGGGTAGTTGAAATCACCCAGTATTAGGGTGTTTGGTTGTATCTTAATATTTTCCAGTATGTTTAGAAAGGTGTAGTGAGAATCTTGGGGCATGGTGGGGAGATCTGTAGCAAGCTACAATTTGGATTGCAGTCTTACCTAGTGTTAGTTGCACCTGGAGAATTTCAGATGCATTGTGTTGGGCAACTAGCCTGGAGGTGTAAATATCCTTGGTGAATATGGACACTTCTCCACCTTTATTATTTTGGTCTTGGTTTGGTGGCCAAAAAGTGTGGTAAGAGCTGTAGCCTGGTATTGCAGGGGTGCTCTCTGGAGCCTTGAACCAGGTCTCAGTTACTGCACAGATATCGATGTTCTCCATTTTTAGGAGTGCCTTGAGAGACTTCTAGCATTACCTTCAGATTTTGCATGCTTGCATCTGTTACTGTGGTGGTTTTGTCCTTTGAACCTTGCCTAAAAAAGGCACTATAGGCGTGGCAAGAGCTTTAGCCAGTAACCTGAATCCCAGGGGTGACAGGTGCAGACCATCTCTGGTAAAGCATTGTGGTTTGTCGATCATGTGTTCCCAGGCAAACAGATACTGGATCCCCTTTGAATGACACCAGAAGCTTAGCCAATTGAAGTCAATCATTTTGTCCTTATACTGTGGTAACTGTTCATCTGTATTGTCCCATTTTCATTCTCTCTCAACTATTGGGTCTCAGATCCAAATCTGTCACATTTATAAGACTCTCAGAGCCAACTCTAAAGCTCCTCCCCTTAGCCATACTGCCTTGGTCAACCTGCAATCCTGAAGGTCAGGTTTGCTGCCTTATAAACCACAGATGCAACTAACCACAGATTAAACGAAAACAGTCCTTGAACCAAATAAGGAAGCAGATGCAAAAACCAGAGAATACAAGAAAAAGAAAAATAATCTGGTTCCACACAGCAGTGAAAATATGTCCTTTATTGTAGTAGGTAAGCGCTTTCTCGGAATAACATCCGCTTCATCAGACCAACAGATATAATAGCAGTTACATTTTTAAACACTAAAACATCCAATCAAAAATCAGATAAAATGTGCATCATAGCTAAAAGCCATGTGATAAAATACATCTGTAGAATATATAGATTGTTAAAAAATAGAATAAAACAGACTAAATGAACAATATGTACTTAAAACTGGTAAATACAATAGTAAAAGATAATAAAAGATGGACTATTGAAACATATATGATAAAATATTAAAAGAGAGATCAATGCTTTAATGGCCGTGCTTTAACAGTTTCAGGGAAACACTGTTGTTTAAACCAGGAGGTTTATCAGCTTGAAAGCGCAAAATCCATTTCTGTTCACTAGATTCTGTTCTATTATTTATGTCATCTCCTCTCTCGGTACTATGCAGAATCTCTAGTTCCATAAAGCTAAATTTATGTTCTTTACCCTCTTTAGCTATATGTAGTGATAGTGCGCTGTTTTTTTTAACATTCCTGATATCCTTAAGGTGTTCAAGTATTTTATCGTTAAACACCCTGTTCGTTTTCCCTATGTAAAATGAGAAGCAGGTAGTACAATAGAATCAGAATGGACCTGCTGAGTCTGTTTGCTAGCATGTTGGATTTCCCCGGTATATGTCTTGCCATAAGAAAGCGGTTGGAGAAGAATGTACACTGCCACACTCTCACTGCCTCGCAACAAAGGGGATAATACTAGGTCCACTCCCATTTGTTGATGTATCATACCACAGACATGTCAGTGAATCACAATCTGCCCAAGAGGAAAGATGTCCTGGAAGGCCTGCAACACTAGGAGGACTCTACTCATTTCTAGGACACTGATGTGTGAATTTCTCTTTTCTGCACCATGTGCCTTGGACTGTGCTTCAAAAAATGCCCCCCCGCATCCCAGTTGAGAAGCATCTGTGCTTACCATGGCTAATGGGGGCGGAAAAACAAGAGGGCAGCCTAGGGAAACCTCATCCTACTGAATCTATCACTGTAGGTGGTCTCTGCATACTTGTGTGTATTTGATGCAAGGTCAAGGGATGGCAAACAAATGACTACTGATCACCTATAATCCATTGAAGTAGGTGCATATAAAAACAGGCCATGATAACTCATGTTATGGCAGCTGCAACTGACCCTAAAGCATGTAAAATAAGTCTGGCTGGGGGAGAAGAATGTGAGATTACTTGCTTCACTTGACACTTTATGGTCCATACTGAATGGGTTGAAGATGAGACTTGCAGATGTTTGAAACATCATTATTAAATTATCATATATGACATAGGCAATCATACATTTATATAAATGAAAACAAACCATAGTGACATAATCGTAGTTGCAAAAATTAAACATAACTTATAATCTATCCCAGTCATTGTCAGTCAAACATTACATACCTCATTCAAATCCTGCCTTCTTTTAAACCTTGCTCCTGCTCTGCACATGTTGTTCCCACAATTCCATTTTTTCCTATGCAATTTGCTACTCCCCCTTCCTAAAGATACTGTTACTATATCCACTACTTCTAGTAAAGTTGGTTTAAACTTTGATTTACATTTTCTAGTAAGTGCTGTTTTGGCAACCACCAAAATTAGACTCAGCAAGGATTTACTATGTCTAGGCAATTCCAATTCTGTGTTGTAGCTCAAAAAAATTCCTTAGTTACACCAATTTGCTCACCCAGCATCTGACAGAGCACTCTGCAAGGAATCTAATTTAAAGTCTGCCAACTCATTACACTCCCAGAAAATATGTTCCCAGTTACCTCTTTTCTTCCCCATCACATCTCCAACATTTGCTGTCTACATGAAGAATAATTACTTGGAGTCTGCATGGGGTATGAAAATAACTATGTAAACACTTCTAAGTAAAGATCCTAAATCTTCTGCACTTTGTTGCATATTTGAGAAACATACATCTATCCCCCATTGTTTCTTTGTGAATTTCTTCTCTGACCTCTCTTCCCAATCCTTTCTAGCCTTCTGATTGATTCTTATAGTTAAGGTGCAATATTTTGTATGGTCTACTAATTATTCCTTTTTTAACAGGAGCTTCTATTCCGGATTCTACTAAAAACCCTACAGATGCTGATCTTTTGCTTAGGATACCGCTATTTCTTTCGCTTTGCCTATACTCTGGTATCAGTTGTTGTTGTCATGCCTTTTGGCTTTTCCCGGTTAGGGGTCGCCACAGCGGAACTCCGGTCCGCTAATGACTAGTAGTTGATTTTCACGTGCTGAGTTACCAGCCCTGACGTACAACCTTCAAAGAAGGTACGCCCATTCACGCATGTCTCTACACAGAAGACGCTCTAGCTGAGAATCGAACCGGACAGCGTCTTACTGTGAGGTGACAACGCTACCGCAGCAGCACCACCACCACCACGGGTTCCTATACTCTGGTATCAGTACTCGATAGAAAAGGCAATCTCTGTCCTACTGTCCAAATAAATTCTTGGCCTCTTCCCATTCTATTATCCTTCCCTCTAAAATTATTTGCTCCCAATACTTTGGTTCTGTTACCAGTTTACTCCAATAAATTCCAGCTCCCTCTTACAAATTGTCTGTATCCCTAATTGCAGTCATCCCTATCAGCAAAATCTCCTTTCTCTATTCCAGTGTTGGCTTACTTCTTAAAACACTTTCTTCTACTTTAAGAATATAATATTCTGCATCGTTATTATTTTCCTTAAGGATCTGCATCCAAAATCCCAGTCTCTCACTGTTTCTTGGGCTTCCCACCTGCTTCATCATCATCCCTTTTGACTTTTAATTATAGGTTTCTGCTTGTGCTATGTATAGGAGCCTCAACTGTGCAGCACTGAAATACCCCTTCAAATCGGGTAATCTCAAACCACCTTGTTTAATTGGAAGGATCAGCTTATCCCACTTGATTCTTGCCGCCCTCTCCTCTCAGATAAAATCATTTGGCACTTCATAAATTCCTATCCACAATTTCTCCTTTTTTTTTTTTAAACAAGAAACATCTTTATTAAATTATCACATATGGCATAGGCAATCTTAGATTTATATAAATGAAAACAAACACTGACCCAATTTCAATTGTAAACATTATACATTACATAGCATGCTCACACAAGTGTAGTTGCAAACATTATATCTCACTTATAATCCATCTAGCCACTGTCAAACATTACAAAGCTCATTCAAATCCTGCTTTCTTTTAAACTGTGTTCCTCCTCTGCACATACTGTTCCCAAAATTCACATTTTCTCCTATGTAATTTGCTCCTCCCCTTTTCTAAAGATCCCAGTTGGAGTTGTTTTATCTCCGTTACTACATTCGCTACTTCTAGTAAAGTTAATTCAGACTTTGGTTTCCATTTTCAGTAATTGCTTTTTTGGCAGCCACCATTAGACTTAGCAAGGCCTTACCACGTCTAGGTAATTCCAATTCTGAATCATAGCTGAAAAAATCATGTCCTTAGTTACACCAATCTGCTTACTCAGTATCTCTGACAGAGCAGTCTGCATGGAATCTTTAAAGTCTCCCAACGCATTACAATCCTAGAATAAGAAGTTATGTACCTACCATAACATGTTCCATGTTAGTTGTCTTCATCTCGTCTTCTTTCTTGCTGGATGGGTTCGGAGCCGATCCTCGGCTCTGACTCGGCCTTTTACTAAAGCTTGAGAGCTATTTACCGGCTCGAGGCCTCCCCTTATTCCACAATGCTAGGCGTCAGATATCCAGATCTCGTTTGGAAGCGCTAACACCATGGAAAAAAACACACTAGTTCCCACCAAAGGTTTACCTACAGTGCTACAAACAGAGGACGTAACCTAAAAACAAGGTCAACCGTAGGAAGAAGGCCTCAAAAAGGAATTCTTCTTGGTCCTAACAAGGCTAGGGGGATGGAGGGTGGGACGCAAGAAAGAAGGTGAGATGAAGACAACTAACATGGAACGTTATGGTAGGTACATAACTTCTTAATGTTAAGTTGTCTATCTCGCCTTCATTCTTGCTGGATGGGCCAGCGTCCATAGCACCTTAGTCCTGGGTGGCTCATCTAAACAGACTCTTGAGGACAGTGCAACCAAAATCAGCTCGACTCCTGGAGGCCATATCCAATTGGTAATGCGAAATGAAGGTATGAGGAGTGGCCCATGTTGCTGCAGCACAAATAGATTCCATTGGAAGTCTAGCCTGAAAAGCTACCGATGTAGCCAATGCTTTGGTGGAATGAGCTTTTGGTTTTGAAGGAAGTTCTTTATGTCTCAGTTGGTAGATCAAGGTAATAATAGAGGCCAGCCACCTGGACAAGGTTACTTTAGAAACTGGCAGGCCCTGCTTCCACTCAGCATAGGACAGGAAGAGTTGATCTGATTTTCTTGACTGTTTGGTCCTATCCAAATAAAAACGTAGCTGCCTGTGAACGTCCAAATAGTGTAACTTTTGTTCAGCTCTGTTTGAATAATTAGGGAAAAAGACAGGAAGATCAATAGCCTGATTAAGACTCGTCTCTGAGGGTATTTTGGGTAAAAAGGAAGGATTAGTCCTGAGTGAAACTCTATCTTTGTGAAAAATAAGAAATGGAGGACGAACACAAAGGGCTTGAAGTTCCGATACTCTTCTGGCCGAGGTGATGACTACTAAAGAAGAGAGTCTTCCAGGAGAGTAACTTTAAGGAACAAGAAGCTGCAGGTTCAAAAGGAGGGAGAATCAATGAAGTTAATATCAAGTTCAAATCCCACGGAGGGGGGGGATCTTTAACCGGGGGTCTAAGTAAAATAGTCCCTTTAAGAAAGGCCTTACAAAGTTTGTGGGACATGATACTGGACTCTGATAGGCTAATGTGAAAATTTGCGATAGCAGCCAATTGGACCCTAATGGTGGCAGCTGAGGAACCTGCTCGAAAAAGTTCCGCCAAAAAATCTAAAACATTATGGACAGGGGCTGTAAAGGGGTCTATCTTTCTAGCCTCTGCCCAGAAAGAAAAACGTTTCCACTTACTAGCATAAGTCTTTCTAGTAGAAGGTTTGTGCGAAGAAAGTATGATTTCGCGCACTGGCTGAGAAACATGTGGAAGCCTGGCTAAGGTTGGAAGTGGAGCAACCAAGCTGTGAGGTTGAGAGAGTGAAGGGATTGGTGCAGCCCGCCCGACTGATGGATCAAGAGGTCTGGCACTGGGTCCAGATTCCAGGGCTGCTCCAGCAGATGACTATGCAGGAATGGGAACCAAATTTGTCAAGGCCAGTAAGGAGCAATGAGGATCATCCTGGATCCCAAAGCGGTAACTTTCTGAATCAGTTTTGGAATTGAGGGAATGCATAGAGCAGACCACGGGGCCAATCGTGAACTACAGCATCTCTGGGGAAATGGCCTGGGAGGGGGAAGAGAGTGAAGAAGTCGCTGCACTTGCTGTTGAGAGGGGTTGCAAAAAGGTTGCAGCAAGGTTGCCCCATCTGCGGAAAATTTTGTCCGCTACTAACTGATTGAGAGACCACTCGTGAGGCATAAGGATTGCTCTGCTTAGCCTGTCCGCTATGACGTTGGACTTCCCGGGGATGTGCGTTGCTATCAGAAACCGTTGAGAGGAGATCGCCCACTGCCAGAGTCTGAGTGCTTCTCGACATAAGGGATAGGACCTGGTTCCGCCCTGCTTGTTGATGTACCACACTACTGACATATTGTCCGTCTGAACTGCAATAGTCTCAGTAAGTAGACCGTCCTGAAGAGCTTGCAACACAAAGTACCGCTCTCATCTCCAAGACATTTATGTGCAGATGGTACTCTAGGGGTTGCCAAGTGCCCTGGACAGTCCTGCCCTAAAAATGCCCCCCCCCCCCGATCAGGGAGGCATCCATTGTCACCGTGGCAACTGGAGGAGGAAGTACAAACGGTCTGCCCTGAAAAACTTGAGGGGAGACCATTCACCAAGAAAGGTGGTCTTTGCATGATTGGGTGATTATGTTGAGACATCGGAAGCTGTTGAAAAGACCATTGGGTAAAAAGCATCCATTGAAGAATCCGCATGTGAAAACGAGCCAAGGGAAGTAATGTGATTGCTGCTGCCATGAGACCCAAGGTTTTCAGTACAAATCTGGCCCGAATTCTCTTGCATTGTAATAACCTTTGAACATGTCGGCAAATGTCTAATACTCTTTCTAATGGAAGTTTTGTCGACAGTTCTTTTGTGTTTATTATGGCACCTATAAAGGTTATAGATTGACAAGCGCAGACTTTTCGAAGTTTATAGAGATACCTAGCTCGGAGCAAGTTTGGATGGTATAATCCCTGGCTCGGATTAGCTGATGCCTGGTGGAAGCATTTAGGAGCCAGTCGTCTAGATATGGAAACACCTGGAATCCTCGCCATCTCCGGTGAGCCGTAACCACTGGCATGCATTTGGTGAACACCCTGGGGGCTGTGGTGAGACCAAAGGGCAGGGCTCTGAACTGATAGTGACTGGCTCCCAGCCGGAAGCGGAGAAATCTCCTGGAGTGTCTGTTCATTCTGATATGGTAGTACGCATCCTGAAGGTCTATGGAGCACATCCAAATGTCCGGACCCAAAAAGGGTAGAATGGACTGAAGCGTGACCATCCGGAACTTCGTTCTTTGAACAGATTTGTTTAACCTGCTGAGATCCAAAATGGGTCTCCAGTCCCCTGTTTTCTTTGGTACCAAAAAGAACTTGGGAGTAAATCCCGGATCCTTGCTGGTCTGCTGGGACTGGCTGGATAGCTCTTTTTTCTAGCAGTTTTGAAATTGCTAGTACTGCTTGTTCCCCTTAGACCGGGTGGAACATCTGGAAGGGACCTGTTTGTTTGCATGGGGGTGTGGACAAAGGGGATTTTGTAACCCTCGGATATGATAGACTGTTCCCATTTGTCTTGTGTGAGGAGTCGCCAGGCTTCTGGGTACAGTGACAATCTTCCCCCGACTGCCTCCGAGAGTGGACAGTCAGGCAGCCCCTCAGGGGCGCTGAAAGGGTTTGTCAGGAAAGGATTCCCTGCTACCCTGATTTTGCGGACCCCCTCTGCCCCTCGGGCGGTGTCTGTTGTTCCCTCCTCTGCCCCTGGAGGGAAACTCGCCACGTGCGTCAGGCACGACTCCTTGGGGTTTGCGAAACCACATTTTTCCACTCTTCTGACCTTTAGGATATGGTCTAGAAGGAGTAGAAAAACGGACTCCCACGGCAGAGAGAGTCTTACCTTCCTGCTCACACCTGGTAAGGGTTTCCTTCACCTGTGGTCTGAACAAAGCCGAACCATCAAAGGGGGTACTGGTGAAGGACACCTTAAAGGGGTCAGCAAAGTTACATAACTGCATCCAGGCATGTCTTCTCAAAGCCACGCCTGTGCCTGCAGCCCTACTCGCACCATCGGCTGCATAAGAAATGAGCCGCATGGAGGAGATGACTATAGAATTAAGGGTCGCCAGCTGGGAGTTAATCTTTTCCTGAGACCTCGCAGCAGATGGATCCTGAAGGGTATCACCCAGTTCCTTAAGGAGATCTCTTTGAAAGCAGGTGAAATGGCACAGATAGTTCAGCGACCGCATGGAAAAGGTCGCTGAAGAGAACATCTGCTTCCCGTACCTGTCCATTGTCCTAGATTCTTTATTAGGTGGATGGACAGGCACTGAAGGGTCAGCCAACTCCTTCTTAGTGGCTGCTGCAACCACCATGGCATCAACAGGGACACCCTTTGCAAGAAACTGTTTGTTGGACGGGGCTGTAATGAATTTTGTGGGCCTGCAGGGAGTTGGTTCCACTGTGTCCGGGGCCATCCAAGCCTTCCGAGCCACTACTTCCATGAGCGGGTCGAAAGGCAGAGACACCCAGGAGGTGGAAGGATGAGAACCAAACGCGTCCAGATACACCAAATCGTCCTCGGAAGGGTTGAGGGCAGTCCAATTCCCCCTCTGCTTAAGGATCTCAAGGATATGTGAGAAGGAGACATCCTCAGAGGGGGACCTTGGGGACCATTCTGAATCCTCCAAGTAGGTGTCAGAGGTGACTGACTCAGGGGAGTCAACATGCTTCCTCTTACATTTTCTCTTCCGAGGGGGCTCCTCTGAGAGATCAGGGGAGGCCTCAAAAGAAGAAGATACACCCAATGGGGCTACCTGGAGCGCTTGTTCTCCACGCTTGGGGTCAGGAGGGTGGACAGAGACCGACGAAGGCACCATGGGGGGAGGAGCCGAAGGGGTCGATCGCAGAGCTGACACTGGAGTTGGCACACTCCTCATGACCTCAAAGGCGCCCCTATCAGGCAGAGAAGAGGTACGTGAACTCCTCCTGGCACCGAGAGGGACGGCTCCAAGGCCGATGTCGGGGCCGAGCTCACCTGCGCCGAGGCCCCGAGGGGGAGAATGGGGTCGGACAAGGGTCTGATGCCACTCGCCCCCTCAGAGCCGATGAGGGAGTCTCGACACCGCCGACGAGGGAGTCTCGGCACCTGGATCCCTCCAAGGACGGAACCAATGAAGAGATCGGAGCTGACGAAGGAGCCGAAAGGTGGGGTATCGGCTCCGACGTTCTGACGATTCGAGCCCCAACAAGCTCCAGCTCTGAACACGGTAGTAGAGTCGGAGGAGGAACTATTGAAGAAACAGAGATAGCCACAGTCTGTTGAGAAGGGCTAGTCAACATTTTGGCCAGTGCCTGCGACTTAAGGAGCCTGCTGACCACCCTCTCTAGGTCCGATTGTAGTAATGGGGACCTGGGAGCCGAGCGAACGGACTCTAAAGAGGGGGATCTTGAATGTTTTTGGCTCAGAGAAGGCTCCGATAGCAAAGTCGGAGCCGACTGAGGTCTCGAAGTGTCGGTTCCGGCCGGAACCAATGAGGAAGCAGAAGCTCCGCTCTGCGTTGGCTTCAAACAGAGAGCCGATGGTTTGGCGGGCTTTAAGGATTTCCCCGACGAAGACTTGGCCGGGATCCTTCTGGCTTTAACAAGCCTCTCAAAATGAGTTTATTCCTATGCTCCTGCAGGACTCTCGGACTGAAAGCATGACAGACCGAACAAGAGTCCTGCAGGTGTAGGGGGCCCAAACAATTAACACAAGAAGTGTGACCGTCTCTCAGAGACATCTTCTGACAGCACGAGTCACACTTCTTGAAACCTTGGTATCTTTAGACATGATAAAAGAGATACCAAGGGAAGTTTAACTAGTGCTTAAAACACTATACACAGACACACTAGAACTAATAATACAATACCACTATAACTACAACAGTTATGACCAACAACAAATTAACACAAAAATTATATATATATATATATATATATATATATATATATATATATATATATATATACACACACACACACACACACAATACTAAAGAGACAGGCCTAACCACTACCCCAAAGGGGGGGGGGAGGGGGGAAGGGAAGAAAACTCTAACAAAAGAAAAAAGGAGATCCTAGGTGGGGTCTAAAGGGGTAACACGATCTAATAAAACTAATAAAGAATATCTAAAAATAACAACAACTCTGACAATAAAACAGTAGTAAAAGAATTATACGACCTGGAGCCGGAAAAAAACACAACCTCGTAGCTGAAGCGGCAAACGAGATCTGGGTATCTGACGCCTAGCATTGTGGGATAAGGGGAGGCCTCGAGCCGGTAAATAGCTCTCGAGCTTTAGTAAAAGGCTGAGTCGGAGCTGAGGATCGGCTCCAAACCCATCCAGCAAGAATGAAGTCGAGATAGACAACTTAACATCATATGTTCACAGTTCTCTTTCTTCCCCATCATGCCTCCAACATTTGCTGTCTACCAGAGGAAAAATTCTTAGGGGTCTACTAGGGGCATAAAAATATCTACGCAAACACTTCCAAGCAAATATTCTAAATCATCTAGACTTTGTTGCATATTTGGGAGACATATATATACCCCCCATTGTTTCTTTGTGAATTCCATATCCACTCTCTTCCCAATCCTTTTTAATCTCCTCTGATTGATTTGTATTATCATGCAATATTTTATATGCTGTACTAATTACTCCTTTCTTAAAGGCAGCTTCTTTTCTAGATTTTACTGAAAACTCTGACAGTGCTGGTCTTTCATTTAGGATCCCACTATTTCTTTCTCTTTATCTATACTCTGATATCAATCCTTGATAGGGAAGGCAATCTCTAACCTGTAGTGCAAACAAATTCTCAGTGTCTTCCCATTCTATAACCTTTCTATCTCTAGTTATTTGCTCCCAATACCTTGGATCCTTTTTTCCAGTTTTCACCAATAAATTCCATCCCCCTCTTGCTTACTGTCTGTATCCCTAATTGCAGTCATCCCTATTGGCAAAATCCCCTTTCTCCACTCCTGTGTTGGCTTGGTTTTTAGAATACTTTTTGCAACTTTGTGAATATAATATTCTGTATGATTATTCTCCTTAAAGGTCTATATCCCAAATCCTAGTCTCTCCTCTTTTATGCTTTTCCCATTTCATCATCCCTTTCCACTGAATGATAGTTTTCTGCTTGTGCTATGTATAGAAACCTTAACTGTGATGCTTTGAAATACCCATTCAAACAGGGTAATCCCAATCTTTCTTGCTCCATTGGAAGAATCAGCTTATCCCTCTTAACTCTTACCATCTTTCCTTCCCAGATAAAATCCTTCTGTTCTTTATTAATTGCTATCCAGGACTTCTCCTCTGGTTGATAAAAATATGTTTGACCTGTGTATAAGACTAAAAGGACTAAAAACAAGTTAACTGGCTGTATCTTATTATTGCTATCCATATAACAGAGCTTCCATTTTTCTCATTTTGTGTATTATCTTTTTGGTCTTTTCCCACATATCCTTAGCTGTCACAACACAATCATTTTTAATCCATACTCCTAAATACTTCATTTTATCATGCCCCATAAATATGGATCTTGCTGAATCACTTCCTGTGTAGGTACATAATTTACTGGTTTTATTAAGTATAAAATAATGTCTGCAAACAGAGACAGTTTTTCTTGACTACTAAACCAATTACATCCTTGAATGTCTGAGTTTATTATTTTCTTTGCCAATGGTTCTAAATATAATGCAAATAAAGGGGAAAGACAACACCCCTGCCTGGTTCCTCTTCTCAAACAGTAATCATCACACAGGAACCTACCCCCTATAATTTTCACCCGATACCACATATATCCTCCTAATCAACCTTATAATTTTATCAGGGAATGCAAATGCTTTCAATGCCCTGCTCAAACTCCCAGCTTACTCAAATGGTTAATAGGTTGGTACTAGGCTATCAGCCCTAGGGCCTATACAAGCCTAGCCATAACAATTCCCTGGCTATTTCTTCCCACATTATTTACTTTCCTGGACCCCTGTCTAGCAGGGCGACTGACGTGATCCCTGGGGTGAATTTCCTTTCTCCCATCCAATCGTCAAGGTTCCTCTTGAAGAGGTCCAAAGAGGCACTCTGCTTGACATGTATGGGCAATTTATTCCAGAGTCTGGGGAGTCTCTGGGTCAGGAACCTATCCCTCCAGCATGTTTTGTTTATTGTGATGACAAGGTTTAGATCCCTGGAGCATGTAGCTCTGAGGGATTGGGATTTCTTTAAGTGTAGGATGTCCAACAGCTCTGGGTTTGACATGGCCTTGTATGTTAAGCAGAGATCGCCTCTGAGTAGACGATATGCGACAGAGTATAGCTGGAGTTTTTTAAGGCGGTCAGCGTAGGGCATCTGCTTTAGGCCTGTGATTCTTTTAGTGAGGTATTTCTGAGGCCTTTCCAGTTGTTGCAGATGTCTTGAGAGGTACATACCAAATGGGGCGTTGTATTCTATAATGGGTCTAATGAGGGATGAGTACAGTGGGACAATGACCTCCTTTTTTCTGGATGAAAAGCCCTTCGTGATGAGTGCCACATAGAAGGATTTCCTGACTGTTGTGGCGATGTGGTTATCAAAAGTGAGACCACTGTCCACCTGTGTCCCTAAGTCTCTTATCACACTTTCTGTGTTTAGTGTACTGCCACCTATATGGTAATTCATGGATACATGTTTTTTTCCCAAAGGGGATAACAATACATTTCTTGGCATTGAGCTTGAGCCCATGGCTCTGGCACCAAGCATCTGTTTCTGTAAGGCCCTTTTGTAGAGTATCCACATCATTTGGGATTCAATAATGGCTCCCAGTTTGCAGTCATCTGCAAACTTTGTTAGCCAGAGTCCCTTAGTGTTGACCTGTACTTCAGAGAAGTAGATGCCAAACAAGAGCAGCCCCAGGACTGAACCCTGAGGTACTCCACTTGTCTGGAGCTGGATTTGGAGTCTGCTACTTTTACAGTGTGGGTTCTATCAGTAAGCCATTTAGCAACCCATTGGGTGACATAGGGATTAATTCCCAACTTAGTAAGTTTATCTATGATTCCAGAGTGGGGGGTGGTGTCAAAGGCCTTGGCAAGGTCTAGATAGGCTGTGTGGACCACCTTACCCTTGTCCATGGCTCTGGAGACTGATTCAAAGAAGTCAATCAGGTTCAGGAGACAAGATCGGCCCTTCACAAACCCAAACTGGGTGGGATCCAATGTTTGAAGGTTGCCAATGTCTTTGTTTATAACTTCCATGATAATACGCTCCATGGCCTTGCAGATAAGGCTTGTCAGACTGATGGGACGGTAGTTTCTGGGATCCAAGGTGGATCCCCCCTTGTGGAATGGGATAACTGTAGCTCTGCGCCACTCAGTGGGCACGAAACCTGAGGTGAGGCTATGATTAAACATGACACTTAGGTGAGGTGCCAGTTCATATTGTAGTTCATGTAGTACACAGCCCGGGATGTCATCTGGTCCCATGGATGCTGTATTCTTGGCTTTAGAGAGTGCGTTTTGTACCTGTGTGGCCGTTATTACTGGAATTTGGCAATCTTCCGGTATTGAGATGGGCCATTTAGGGGGTGAGAGGGGAGTGAAGTTGGCACTGAATCGATCTGCCAGGATATTGGCAATATCCTTCGGATCAGTATATTTAATGCCATTCTGTTTTAGCTCAGAGCAGATCTGAGCATTGCCATTTAGATTCTTGACATAGTTATAGAATGCTTTGTGGCTGTCTTCAGAATCTTTGGCAATTTTATTTTCGTAACTAGCTTTGGAGGATTTTATGAGGCATCTCAGTTTCTTACTGAGGCTAGTAAGGAGTTTTTGCATCCTGGGATTTTCCTCTTTTCTGCAAAAGTTTCTTCCTTTTGTTGTAAAGTTTGTTTATGGCAGGGGACCACCAAATTGGCTTCCTTTTTTTGGATGAGAGCATTTTGGTTCTATTTGGGATGGCACGATTCATGCATGAGTGGATGTGCTCATACAGTGCCTTAGTGTAGGATTCAGCAGTTGAACTTTCAGTTCCCGTCTGCATGAGTGTCATGAAGTTGGTCACTTCTGACTTGAGTAGCATGAAGTTGGCATTGGAGAAGTTTTTTATGGTGGTTTCTTTACTGGGGGGTGGGGGTGGGATGTGGATGTTAAGGGTGATTAGCTTATGGTCAGACCTGACTAACGAGGGGGTGACCATAGGTATGGAGCATTGATTTCCCATGTTGGTAATGACCAGGTCTAGGATATTGGCGCCCCTGGTGGGACTATGGATTAGTTGATCCAGGGCATTGGAATTTATGAATTCCAAGAACCGCTAAGCAAAGGTGTTGGGACATGAGTAGTTTTCCCAGTTAATGGCAGGGTAGTTAAAAATCACCCAGTATTAGGGTGTTTGGTTCTATCTTAATATTTTTCAGTATGTTTAGAAAGGTGTAGTGAGAATCTTGGGGTATGGTGGGGGATCTGTAGCAAGCTACAATTTGGATTGCAGTCTTACCTAGTGTTAGTTGCACTTGGAGAATTTCAGACACATTGTGTTGGCCAACTAGCCTGGTGGTGTGAATATCCTTGGTGAATATTGACACTCCTCCACCTTTAGTGTTTCGGTCCTGGTTTGGTGGCGAAAAGTGTGGTAAGAGTTGTAGCCTGGTATTGCAGGGGTGCTCTCTGGAGCCTTGAACCAGGTCTCAGTTACTGCACAGATATCGATGTTCTCCATTTTTAGGAGTGCCTCGAGAGAGTGCATTTTGAGGTTTAGACTTCTAGCATTGAGTAGCATTACCTTCAGATTTTGCATGCTTGTACCTGTTACGGTGGTGGTTTTGTCCTTTGAAGTTTGCCTAAAAAAGGCACTATAGGGGTGGCAAGAGCCTTACCCAGTAACCTGAATCCCAGGGGCGACAGGTGCAGACCATCTCTGGCAAAGCATCGTGGTCTGTCAATCATGTCATCCCAGGCAGACAGATACTGGATCCCCTTTGAATGACATCATAAGCTTAGCCAATTGTTGAAGTCAATCATTTTATCCTTATATTGTGGTAGCATTCTGGGCGAAGGCAGGATGCTACTCAGGGCTAGGGTCATACCTGCCTGGGCCACATGATCCGAGAGCTCTTCCATGTCTCTTTTCATGTAGTCCAGGGAGGTACATCTCAAGTCATTCACTCCAACATGGACAATGACAGAGTCATATTTGTACTTGTTGTGGAGTGACTTGAGTGCATGCGTTATGTGGCGGATCCTGGCACCCGACAGGCAGCTGACTGTAATTTTCTCCTTATTCAACCTGGTGAGAGGGACATCAGTGTGCCGGACTATAGAGTCACCTATAACTAAAATGTTAGGTACATTGTCTTGCCTTAGGGGCTGTTGCTGGGTGGCACACTGGTGTTGTGAACTATGTGACACATTGGTTGTGATTGGTGTTTGTTTGCGTTTCAGCTTCAGAGGTCTTTGTTGCTTGGGCAGGTTACAGTTAAGGGCCTCTGCATATGTGGATTTAGTGTTGCTATATGTGGGTGTTGGTGGTGTGGGTTTAGAAGGGCTATGTGTTGCTTGAGGTGTAGTGTGGGTGTTAACCTTCTCCTCTTGACTGTTTAGCAAAACCTTGGGTGGAGAGAGCTTTGCTTCCATTTTGGCTATGTAAGTGCATCTCTCACAGGTTGCTCTCTCTGCATCAAGACCCACCAACAATAGTTTCCCTCTGGATCATCAAGGTTCTGTTAATTTTGTCAAATGTTTGCCTCCCTTCCACAAAACCACTTTGACCCATGTCTAATCAGTTTTGGTATAACCTTTGCTATTCCTTTAGCCATTCTAGATATAAACACTTTATAATCATGGTTTAGTGCTGAAATGGTTATGTATGAAGCTGGATCTTGGGTCTTTACCATGTTTAGTCAGTACAGCCACCACTGCTTTCTTCCAGGATGTTGGTGCTTCTCCTCCTCCTCCTCTTAAAATACTGTTAAAACCTTCCAGACTTTTATCAGTTTTCCCTCCTAGCTTCCAAACCCCCAGAGGAATACCATCCATTCCTGAGGACTTTCCTGTTGATCAGTTATATATCACCATTTTTATCTCATCTCCTCCTATCCTATTAATAATTGAGCCTCATCTTCCTCTAACCTTAACATATTTAATTCTTCCATTAACATTTCCATTTGTACCTTTTCTTGATTTCCATATTCCTCTGCTTTATACAGACTTTCATAACATTTCTGAAATATTTTTAGCACTTCTGCAAGATCTCTTATCTTCCTTGTTATATGCTCCCTAAAACCTGGCAACAACCATTTTTACTTTTTGTTGTCTGAGCCCTTGCGCTAAATGTTTTTGTGCTCTGGCATGATTATCAAAAAAACAGCTGCTTAACAGCACTCTTTCTCAACTCATGCATATTATCAAGGTAATCCTTTATTTTCTGCTTAACATTCTGTGATTGCTCCTTTTCTTGTTTAGAGAGATTCCCCCAATTTTGCAATATTGTAACATCTGTCAACCCATCTAAAATAATTTGTATTGCTTCTTAATCTTCTCTCTCTTATTTCCACCCTATTTTTAAACTTCATTTTAAATTTATCCCACTCTCTAGCTATATTTTCAGAAAATATTTTGTCTTCTCTAATAACTCCTGCATAATTTCCACTACCCATTGCTTAAATTCCTCTCTTTTCAACAGATAGGTGGGAAAGTGTTAATATCTCATTTTCATTACCCTGTGTTTTTATTTTAGTTATTATTGCTGCATGATCTGAAATAGTTATTAGATGCATATCAAAACTTTTCAATTAAATGCACATGTTCCTGTGAAATTTAAGTTCAGTCTAGCTTAGCCCAGTTTTTGTGTCTTGGGAAATAATATGCAAATTCACTCTGAACTCCTACTACTGCAATCTTATCTTTCATGCCAAATATTTTTATTTTACTTTATTTTACATTTGTCAACCGGGAAATTCCGACTGGACCATGTCCATTTTCAGCAGAGGCCCGGGGAGAGAAGCTCTGGCATCAAGTTATACAAATACAGTACATCCAGCATAATGTATAAAAACAGGTTACAACATGTATGCTGAGCACAGTAACATAACAAGAAATGAATACAACACTCCAAGTAGAAGATATAGAATATAGGTAAAAAGACAATGTCAGTTATACACTGGTAAGAGAAGCAAATATATCAAGTAAGATTCTACAGTTAAAAGTACCCTTTCAGACTACCAAGCCTACAGGGGATCAGAGATCCAGCATGTGATCAAAGAGCAGTGTGGAGAGTTAATAACAGTGTGGGTAGGGTTGTGTGATACAAGGGCATAACCAGGTACTAAGAAGATACGATTTGAGGGAATTTTTGAATATGGATGTGGAGGGGGCATTGGACATGGAGAGGGGAAGAGAGTTTCCATTTCTGACAATGGTGTTGGAGTAGAGCGCTTTCCCTGCCTTACTGTTAGCCTTGGTGATGGAGAGGAAAGATTTTTCACTAGATCTTAGGTGCCGGTTTGCAGTGTAGACAGTAAGTAGGCTGGATAATTTTTTTTCAGGATATTTGAGAATATTCTAGGCTGTGCCCAACTGGTGATAGTTAAGTAGCTGTGGTAGCTCAAGCCATTTTAGTTATTTTAGTGCAGTACAATGATGGGTTCTATAGGTAAAGTTAGCAGCAAACTTCTTTGTTATAGTTTGTCTTCTGTGCCTCCCCCATACACATCTTCCCTGATGCAAATCATATTCCAATCTTTACTTATAAGTAATATTCCCTGCTGAAAATAGATTTCTCCCAGAATTGTAGTGGTTTTAGATGGAATATAAATACATGCCAGTAGCCCCTTAGTACTACATATCTACCATCATTTTATATCCTCTTCAATTACTATTGGAGCTCCTCTAGCAATTAATATATGTACTTCTTTTTTCCTCTGTCCCAGGTATTCCCCTGAATAACCATCTTGAAAACCTTTCTTTGTCAAATTCACATGATCACTTTTTTCCAAGTGCATCTCCTGTAGCATAGCTATTTGCACTCTACATTTTTAATACAGTTCACTACTCTTTCTTTATTGTATACATCTGTGAGACCATTAACATTTAAAGATAATACTGAGGGTGTTATGTTGAAAAGTTATTATCCCCACCTTTTATTTGTAACAAATTTTAAGTATCTAGTTCCAACTTTTGTGTTACGTGCACACACCGTTTGAAAGCTTGCCTTTTATATAGTTGTTTCTTGTCATATCCAGTTGAGCCTGTCACGTCTTACAAAACTTTTTCCTTACTGAAAGCCCTAAAAAAATACGCCCTCAATACATCTGTAAAACCTAGTAACCCAATATTAACACACAAAACTTTGTAACCTTCCTGTCAGAAACAATTGTCCCTGACAGCCACTCTCACAAACTTGGGTTAACTTAAAAGGAAGGTTATCCATGCTAAGATGCATGATGCAGCCTGTGCTTCTACTAAGTGCTGTCTGGTTTTGTCTTATCTTTATTGCTCTCCGAGAATGAGAAAACATTTAAATGCTTTCAAAATATATCATCTCTTAGCCATTAAAAGAAAGAAGTTTTCTGTTTTTGTTGCTCTTTATCAGATTATCTCCATGGAGACAGGATAACCAAATTCAAGGTTGCTTCTACAAAAATCTATTTATGTATGTATGTATTTAGTTATTTATGTGTTTGTTTACTAGAGGAGAGCTTATTTAAGTTCAATGATCTTTTTATTTGCTTTCTCTTAAAACTTACTAAATAAAACCAAGAAACTTAATCCAGCCATTCCCACGTGCAATAATGAGAAAAAGCACATCATTTTTGTATCATACACTTTTGAATAAACGTGATTTTATTTCAGTTTGATGACCGGGGAAGTCCACTAGACCAAGAAGAGCCAGTTTTCAGTGGAGACCCAGGGAGAAACGCTTTAATGACAAATAAACAAGTAAATTATACATATATACAAAGTAGTGTGATTAGTTACATCAAGATGAGAATATAGAACAGTGGTGGAAAGCTTTTGTAAGTACACAATTATAGTGTGCGTGTGTGTGTGTGTGTATATATATATATATATATATATATATATATATATATATATATATATATATATATATATATATATATACACACACACACATACATATATATCTATAATAAAATCAGTTTTAGATATAATGTTCCATGTGAGTTGTTCCATCTCGCCTTCAATCTTCACTGATGGGTTCGGAGCCGACCCTCGGCACGGCCAACTAGCAAGCTCATAGTTTTCCAGTAGCTCGAGACCTAACCCCTTATCCCACAATGCACTGCTGGAATTACCTCAGATATTGTTTGCTGTGTACCATATAGTGATACTATAATTTTTCTGCCTAGGAATGAAGACACACTGAGAAACCAGGATGAAGACAGCCTCCAGGTCAATTGCCAGCCAGGAGGAGGAAGGAGGGAGGGATGTGAAAATGAAGGCGAGATGGAACAACTCACATGGAACGTTATGGTGAGTGCATAACTTATTTATGTGAAATTGTTCAATCTCGCCGTTCATTCTTCACTAATGGGTAGCGTCCCTAGCACCCTAACCCTGGGTGGCTCATGGAAGTACACTCTTTGGAACCACAGAACCAAATGAAGCCCTGTCCCTGGAGGCCTTATCCACTTTTTAATGAGTTATAAAAGTGTGAGGTTTAGGCCATGTGGCTACAGCACAGATGTTGTCTAGAGGTAATTTGGCTTGAAAGGCTGAAGAGGTAGAAACTGCTCTGGTTGAATGAGCCTTCACCTTACTAGACAAGGGCATGTTATGACAAGAATAGGTGTAAGTGATACAATCCGACAGCCACTTAGAGTTGTTTTGACAACTGATTTACCTTTCCTGGCCTCAGAAAGAGACACAAGAAGCTGATCTGATTTCCTAATCTCTTTTGTTCTGTCTAGATAAAATCTAAGTTGTCTGTGAACATCATGTTTGTGCAACATATATTCCAATTTGTTGGTGTGATTAGGGAAGAAAACAGGCAACTCAATGACTTGATGTTAATCTCTGAACATACTTTAGGCAAAAAGGATGGGTTTGTCCCGAGAGATACTCTGTCAGCATGTAAGACCATATAAGGAGGCTTGATGGATAGGGCTTGGAGCTCTGAAACTCTGCGGGCTAAAGTGATGGCTACTAGGAAGATAGTTATCCACAATAGAAATTTTAGCTCACAAGATGATGCAGGCTCAAAGGGAGGAAGAATGATGCGAGATAACATAAAATTCAAATTCCAAGGAGAATAAGGAGTCTTCACTGGAGGCCTCATGTGAAAGGAACCTTTTAGAAAAGCTTTAGACAATTGGTGAGCCATAATATTCAATCCATCAATCCCTAGATGGAAATCAGATATAGCAGCTAGTTGTACCCGCACCATAGCAGCTGCTGCTCCTTTGTTGAAAATTTCTGTCAAGAATTGTAAAATAGAAGACAATGGTGCTTGGTAAGGGTCAATATCATGGTAGGAAGCCCAAATGGAAAATCTCTTCCACTTACTATGATACAACTTTCTAGTGGAAGGCTTATAGGAAGCCAACAAAATTTGACTAGTGTCATGGGAAAGATTATAAAGTCTGACTATGCAGGGAATTGGAGCAGCCAAGCAGTTAGCTTCAGTGTCTGCTATGAAGGATGGAGATCCCCTGACGGGTGTGTCAATAAGTCCGGAACTGGGTCCAGGATCCATGGGTCTTCCAGAATGTGATAGTAAAGAAACGGAAACCAAATCTGGGGCTATAATGATGATTGTCCATCCCAGCGACTTTGCTTTCTGTAAAAATCTGGGTATCAGAGGAATTGGGGGAAATGCATAGAGGAGACTCGGGGGCCAATCGTAAAAAGAGCATCCCTCGGGGACTGACCTGGCAGGGGAATCAGGGCAAAATAGCTTCTGCATTTGTTGTTGATATGACTGGCAAACAGGTCACAGGAAGGCTGGCCCCATTTGCGGAAAATCCTGTCTGCAATCTCTTGTTTGAGGGACCATTCGTGGGGCAATAAAATTGCCCTGCTCAGTTTGTCCACTATTACGTTGGATTTGCCCGGGATGTGCATTGCTAACAGAAAGCACTGGTATGACACTGCCCACTGCCATACTCTGATGGCTTCTCAGCAAAGGGGTAAGACTTGGTCCCGCCTTGCTTGTTCGGGTACCAGACCACTGACATGTCTGTCTGTCTGCATTGCAATTGTCCCTAGAGGAAGAGAGTCCTGAAAGTATTGCAACACTAGAAGTTCTGCTCTCATCTCCAGGACATTGATATGCAGATGTGATTCTTGATCTGTCCATGTGCCTTGGGCAGTTTTTTCCTGAAAATGCCCCCCCCCCACACCCTATCAGGGAAGCGTCCGTGGTCACAGTGGCAACTGGAGGGGGTAGCATGAAGGGACGTCCTGTTGTGACATGAAGAGATGTCAACCACCACTGAAGATCCTTCTTGCAAGAATTCGTTATCAGGATTGTGTGATTCATTGGAAGTTCTTGGTAAGACCATTGCATGAATAGGAGCCATTGAAGAATCTTCATATGCATCTTTGCTAACGGGATTGCCAATATTGCTGCTGCTATCAATCCTAGTACTTTCAATACCTCTGCAGCTGGTGCTCTGTTCTTTGATACCAAGGACGTGATGTGTTGGTGAAGAATACAAACCCTTTCTGGTTGAAGACTAAGAGTGGTGGTTGACGTGTCTAATTCTGTCCCTATAAAAACAATATGCTGCGATGGCAACAAGGCAGACTTTTCAAAGTTGACTGTAATGCCTAGCCAATTGCAGTGTGTCAGAGTAGCCTCTCTCGCTTGAAGAAGTTGATGCCTGGTGGTGGAGGTAAGGAGCCAATCGTCCAAGTACGGAAACACCTGGAATCCTAGACACCTCAGGTGAGATGTGACTACTGCCATGCACTTGGTGAACACTCTGGGGGGCTGTAGTGAGATCAAAGGGCAAAGCTCAGAATTGATAATGATTGGCTCCCAGCCAGAAATGCAGGTGATCCCTGGATGGTATGGCCATCTTTATGTGGTAGTACACATCCTTGAGATCGATCAAGCACATCCAATTGTCTTTCCTTAAAAAGGGAAGTATGGACTGCAGCGTGACCATTCGGAACTTCTCTTTCCTCACAAATTGGTTGAGTCTGCTGAGATCCAAAATGGGTCTCCGGTCCCGTTTTATTTGGAACCAAAAAGAATCTTGAGTAAGTTACGAATCCTGTTTGGTCTGCCGGGACTGGCTGGATGACTTTTTTTTCTAGCAACTGGCGTACCTCTATTGTTGCTTGTTCCCTGTGACTGGGTGGAACATCCGGGATTTTTTTGACGGGATGGGGCTGGGTGGAGAACGGTATGAAATACCCTCTGGAAATTATACTTTGTACCCAACTGTCATTTATTATATCTAGCCAGGCTTCTGGGTACAATGACAAGTGACCCCCGACTGTCTCCAGAGTAGGACACCTGGGCCTCCCTTCAGGAGCGCTGGTAGGACTGACCAGAGAAGTGATCTCTGTCACCCTGGTGTTGTGGACCCCCTCTGCCGTGAGGGGGGCATCTTCCATTGTAACCCCCTCCTCTGCCTCTGGAGGGGGGGGGCTCTCCATTGGTGTCTTGAAAGGCTCCTTGGGCTTTCCGGAACCACATCTTTCCTCCCTCTGACCTTTAGGATAGGGTCAAGTGGGGGTGGAAAAACAGACTCCGGCAGCAGACAGAGTCTTTCCTTCTTGTTCACACCTGGTCACAGTTTCCTTTACCTTTGGCCCAAACAAGGATAAGCCGTCAAATGGGGTATTCGTAAAAGAAGACTTGAAGGGTTACGCAAAGGAACAGAGTCACATCCAGGCATGCCTACAAAGGGCAATTCCTGTACCTACAGCTTTACTCGAACAGCTGCATAAGATAAGAGACACATGGATGAGTTAACTATTGAATTACGGGTAGCAAGCTGGGTAGCAACTTTGTCAGATACTCTTCAGGGTGCTGTAGCTACGAGTGTATCTCCCAACTCCTTAAGGAGATCTCACTGCAGTCTGGTAAAATGGGTCAAGTAGTTCAGTGATCTGAGTGAGAAAGTCACCGAACTAAATATGCATTTCCCATATCTATCCATGATCCTGGATTCTCTGTTAGGAGGATGGATAGACGAAGTCTCAGACATTTCCTTTTTGGTGGCTGCCACCACCAACATTGCATCAACAGGGACTCTCTTGGTCAAAAAGGACTCATCTACAGGGGCAGAAATATACTTATTAGGCCTCCTAGAGACAGGTTCCATAGATTCTGGTGACTCCCACACCCTACGAGAGACCAGATCCATAAGTTCATCGTAGGGCGGAGACACCCAAGAGGTGAAAGGTTGAGACCTGAACACCTTCAGGAGAACTGACTCATCCTCAGTAGGGCTCTTGGACTGCCAATCACCCCTCTGCCTAAGAATTTCAAGAATATCCGTAAAGGAGATGTCCCTCAGAGGGGGACCTAGGTGACCCTTCTGATTCATCCAAGTCTGTGTCTGATGCTGGAGACTCCTGTGGGGAGTCCAAATGCCTCCTCTTGCATAATCTCTTCCTGGGAACTTCTTCAGGGTGGAGCCTCCGGAGAGGTCTCAGAAGAGCAGGGAGTGCCCTGTGAGGCTACCTGATGAAGATGCCAGACCTGGAGATGAGGAAATCTTAGGAGAAAACACTCGCCTCAAGGCTTCGAATGCACCACAGCTCCGATGAGAAGGAGTCGACGGATCATGAGGAGCCACAATCCCCTCTGAGACCGAAGCCATGGGCTCCGAGCCCGAGGAAGGAGCCGAGCTCACCAGAGCCAAAACCTAAGGAGGAAGAGTCGGCACCAAGTCCATGCGACTATCCTCCCCGGACCCAACCGGAGAATGTCGGCTCCTAGAGTCCCCGGTTGGTGCCGAGGACATCCGAGCAGATGGAGCCGATGACACTGGAACAGGTGTCGGCTCCAAGGGATCCACAATCATCAGGTTGGCCTCCTCCAGCTCCGAAGGTCCGGTATGGCTCGGAGGAGCAGACAATTCAGGAGTAATGGTCTTCAGCTCAGACGGTTGGGTCTGAGAAGACAGCAATTTAGCTAGGCCTGGTGCCTTTAAGAGCTTCTGAACCAGCCGGTCCATATCCAGATCGGACAGGCTAACCGAAGACCGGGAGAAGTGAATAGATGGAGCCGAGTGGAGAAGTAGAGAGGGATGTTTTTCGGCAACCGGTTCCAAAGCAGTGTCCCGGGTCCGAAAAGAACAGACTGTCGGCTCCGAAGCCAGTGGAGCCGAAGTCACAACACTTTCCAACTTTTTCCTTTTTTTTGTCCTGGATTCTGAGGAAGATTTGGACGATTTGCTGGCCCCATCCTGGTCAGACAATGCCTCTGTGAAAGGGTGTTTAATAATACCCCTTTCAACTAACTTCCTCTTCCTTTCTGCAAGCACTCGAGTGGAAAAAGAGTGGCAGATACTACATGACTCCTGCAGGTGCACCTCACCCAAACAGTACACACACTGCACATGGGCATCTGTAATGAACATTTTTTGTCCGCAGTCCGGGCACTTCTTGAACCCAGACTTAGGATGCTTTTCCCTTTCTTCAGACATAGCAACTAACTTCCTGAAAAAAATCACAAGATCAAAAAACAACACTATTTAACTATATAAGAATAGTTTAACCCAGAAATTAGTAATCTAATTCACTACAAACAGCAATGCAAAAAGACAGCTCAAAAGCCCAAAAAGGCAACTAGTAACAAGAGTAATCCAAATATCAAAAAGCCCAAAAAGGGCAATTCTAATCTAACAAGCTGTACAATAAGGCAGGTAAGAAAAGGCCCAAGGCCAACTGGCCAAAGGCAAGCACTAGAGATTTACTGGGAAAAGAGGAAAAAAACAAAAAAATCTGCTAAACTAGGTAATACTATGTAAATATAATAGTAGAAAGATATAAAAATGCAATAGAAAAACCTGCTGAAAGTTGAAAATTCCCACAATAGTCTCGATCAACGCTGGAAACCAAGAGATCTGTGCCGCGGCAAACTAGATCTGAGGTAATTCCAGCAGTGCATTGTGGGATAAGGGGGCTAAGTCTTGAGCTACTGGAAAACTCTGAGCTTGCTACTTGGCCGTGTCAGAGCACAGGATCAGCTCCGAACCCATCAGTGAAGAATGAATGGCGAGACTGAACAACTTCACATCATTGAGCCTTCATGGAAGAAACTCAGCAAGGAGATACAGGCCCCGGGATGCTGCTATGGACCAGAGAGTCATGCTCTGCCTGCACAGAATGAGTCCCTCCCTGCTTGTTGATGTACCACATGACTGTGGTGTCTGTTCTGACAAGCAGGGTCCCTGGGGAAAGAAGATGACAAAGCTAGTAGGGCCTGAACTGCTATTTATGTGCAGGTGCATCTGCTGGGCATTTCAATATCCCTGTATGCATCTGCCATCCAGGTGAGCTCCCCAGGCGTAGTCTGATGCGTCTGTGTTAAGAACTTGCTTAATTAAAAAAAATCCCAAGTACTAAACGTGCATCAAACAAGAACAAACAATGAGAAGAGAATTTATGCACCACCAAGCTGAAACACTATTGTAATAATCTCCACAAACAGCAGCGTGTTAGGTGTATGTACGTATTTCCTGAAACAAATTATAAATTCCAAGATCTTTCAGAAATATAGTGAAACAGCAAGTCTGTTTAGCAATTAAGTCAGCACTTACTTCATAGAGTTCTCGTCAGCTGTGCTTACTTTCACTCTTACGTTGTAGTCTTGGTTAGTAGTTCCCTTAAAAACTTCAGGATTGAATGATTGATGCCAAGTTAGCAAATGCTTTCAAACTGTAAACTGAAGCCCTTTTTCAATAGTCCAAGTCTCATTAAAACCACAAAAAATTTTTATTTCACAGTTTAAAACAATGTTTACTTCCACAGGGCTCTCATTAGCTATGCTGACGTGCTCTCAATTCACAATAATAAGTTCCGAATAATAGTTTTCTTTAAAAGCTTTAAAATGAATCCCAAACTAAAAAGCTCGCTCTGGTGAGCTTATTTAATAAAACACACACGAAAAGCGCTTTCAGCTGTTCGCCTTCTTCAGTTAGATGAAATTTCAGTTTTAGTTTTAAAATATAAAATAACTACTAGCCATTCAGATACTTCCATCTACATACACCTTTTTGTGAACTAATCATGTTCCTTGTATTGAGTACATTACTTTGGTTTAGCTGAGACACGCCTGTTTCTTAGGATTGGTTTTAAAGGGACTACAGCATTTATCCCAGGTGACTTGTGTGCCTTTAAGTTCAATATCCATTTAATTTCTTTATTCTCCGTCAAATGTTTAATATCACCTCCCCTGTTGGTTACTGATATTAATTCAATAACCTGAAAAATAAAATTATGTGTGGGATGGGCTATGACATGATTTGCTAAACTATTTTGCTGATCCCGATGAATAATATCCCTTTGGTGCCTTAGAATACGTTCTTTAAATCGCTGGTTCATTTTTCCAATATAAAACACTGTACAGTCCTTACAGGTTGCAATGTAGACCAGATGTTGTGAGGTGCATGTGGCTGAGACTTTAAAATTAAAATGTTGGCCTGATACAGGATGGATGAAATTAGGTTCAGTGTTAATATATTTAGAAGCCTTGCATCGTCCACATTTCTTAGTGCCCATGGCATGGGGAGGTATAGTACTAGTCGGTCCTCCTTTATTACATAATAAGCGTTTTAAATTCTTCCTATTTTTGAATGTAAATTTTGTCTGATCTTCCACTATGTTCCGTATTTTAGTGTCTTCCATAAGGACCGGCCAATATTTGTTCACCACTTCACATATCTGGGCATTATCTGTGCTATATGTCAGAGTACATCTAAGCTCATTTGTCATAGTTCCTTTCCTGTTATATGGTAAAGTAGTTCCAGTTATAGTATTCCGATAATAGGGACATCCCTTATGCTAGCAATATCTTCATTATTACAAAGATCTTTTCCTTTATAGCCCAGTTGTTGTAAATGTCTTGCTAATGAGGCACATACTTTCCTAAAAGTAGGTTCCTCTGTACATAGTCTTGATATTTGTGTTGCTTGATTATTCATAATATTCTTATATATATGCCTGGGGTGCATACTATCACAATGTAAGTAATGGTTCCTCCATGTCTCTTTCCGGTGTAGTTCAGTAATCAAACGTTGGGATGGTGTATATTTCAATTTCACATCAAGAAAATCAATTTCTGTCCTAGAGTATTTTATGGTAAACCTTAGGAATTCCGTAGACGAATGTAAATAGTCAACAAACGCTATTATTTCTTCTTCTTGTCCTTTCCATGCTAAAAAAATATCGTCCACAAATCTCCCATAATATAGGAGATGTCTCACCCAAGGATTATTCTCATTCAATATTTTCTGACGTTCCCACTTTGCTAATACCATATTAGAATAGGTATTTGCACATGGAATACCCATAGCTACACCCCACTTTTGTGAATAGTAATTCTTTTCATATACAAATATAGTATTGTGCAATATAATATCTAATAAGGTGCAAATAAGGTCAGCATTAAATCCAATCTCTCCAGCTAGATCTCTAACTGCCTCTGTTCCACACTCATGTGGTATAACTGTAAAAAGATTGTTCACATCCATAGTTATCAGAATAAGTGGTGTACCTGGCTCTAATTTTTTCATATCAACTGAAAGTGGTCTTAAGAACTCTCCTGTATCTTTAATAATGCTTTCCAGTTTAGATAAATGTGGTTTTAGTTCACATTCCACATACATGGAGATGGGTTCTGTAACCCATCCTCTCCCGGCTACTATCGGCCATAAAGGTGGGTCCATCGCATCTTTGGTAGTCCACTAATGTATGGTATTATGGGATGATCAACCATTGGAAGGTTAAATAACTCTTCATTAATTCTTCTCTCCATTAATAGATCATACAATTCATCACTTATCTTTGCCACCATCTGTTCCTGAATTGACTTTGTTATTATACAATAAGTCTGCTGGTCACTTAGCATGGATAACATTTTTCTTTTATACCAATTTGCTTCCATTACTACTATGGCTCCTCCTTTGTCTGCAGGTTTAAACACCAAGTTTTTTCTCACTTGTAATTCCTTTAAGGCCTCTACTTCACCTTTAGACATATTGGTGCAGCATTTTCCTCTCTTCTTTTTCTCTTAACTTGATGACTTCTGCTTCACACAGACATATAAACATTTCCATTGTCGGATGGTTGACTGGAGTAAACAAACTTGCTGGATTGTACTTTCACCAAAAATGGATTTTAGTGTTACATTTCTAGCAAACATTCTTATATCAACACAAAATTCACTTAATTCTGAATGTAAGGAAGGAAGGAATAAAAGTCAAGCCCTTTGATAAAATATTCATACTTTCCTTGTCTAAAGTTATATTGGACAGGTTAATAACCATAGATCTATTTTCCTGGGTGGTTATAGAAATTTCTCTCTCTCTTGACTCTGTGTTCTGCTGTTTTTTCTTTGATGTTCTTTCACTGGTACTGGAAACTGATAAAAAAGGGGTATGGTTGGCCCCTTCCTTAGGTATAGATCCTGTCGAGGTGCTGTGTATACTATCAGCTGTAGTATTTCTGAAGTCGAATATTTTGAAAGTGCTATTTGATTTAGTCTTATTCCTTTTTTCAGAAGTCTGAGATTGTATATTCTCTGAGTTTGACTTCATTGACAGTATTCCTTTGTTCTGTAGGTTCAAGTGTAATCTTATTTCCATCATCTATACTGTCTATTTTATATTCTCTTGGCCATTCAAAGATTTTCCCTTCTTTGAAATCTTTATAATCCCGTAGCATTTTCTTCATTTTCTGGGCTTTTAACCTGACATCATATTCAGATAATCTTTGTTGTAGTGTTTCTAACCGGCCTATTTCAGATTCACTTAGTTCTAATCCTTCCATTTCTGCTTGTTTCAGTCTTATCATATCAGCTTGCTTGTTCCTCTTCTTGTTTAAAATGTTCTATTAGCAAACGTAAGTAACTGAAGCTTGTTTCCAGGTTGATGCTCTGCCATTTGGCTAATAAGTCTGGTCGACTATTTCCATAAGTAGGTAAACATTTAACCCTCATTCCCCTTGGAATGATTTTATGTTGCAGGCAGGCCTCAAAATGAAGGCGTTGCCATAGTAGTCTTTTTAATTTAAATGCTGCCTCTTCCAATTCTTTGTATAGTTTTTCAAAATTCTCTGTTCCACTATTTTCACATAATTCTTCTAAATTCCGTTTCCAGATTTAGAAGTAACAAAGGATTCACTGATTCTCCTAGAAATCCTGCAACTGTTCTGTTTTTCATAGATTCTTTGCCTGCAGCATCAGCCATGTGTACAAGGGAAATAAACTTAAATCAACTTAATTAAAAAATCCCAAGTACTAAAGGTGCATCAAACAAGAACAAAAAATGAGAAGAGAATTTGTGCACTACCAAGCTAAAATGCTGTATTGTAATAATCTCCACAAATAACAGCGTGTTAGGTGTATGTTCATATTTCTTGAAACAAATTATAAATTCCAAGATCTTTCAGAAATATAGTGAAACGGCAAGTCTGTCTAGCAATTAAGTCAGCATTTACTTCATAGAGTTCTCATCAGCTGTGCTAACTTACTTTCACTCGTAAGTTATAGTCTTTGGCATCAATCCTGAAGTTTTTAAGGGAACTACTAACCAAGACTACAACTTAAGAAAAGCGACCAGAGATATCCTCTGGAAATAATCCCTTGCACCCATGTGTCTGTTGTCATTTGTAGCCAGGGACATTGGCATGGATAATTGTCCCACGACTGCCTCCAGAGGAAGGCAATTGGGCCTCAGTTCAACAGTGTTGGTAGGAGTTACCCAAGAAGGAATCTCTGGACCCCTGGTATGAGGGCCACCTCTGCCTCTAGAACAGTGTCTTCCATTATTACTTCCCCATCTGCCCTGGGAGAACTTCTTGCCATGCGAGTCCTGGAAAGGCCCTTCGGTCTTTTTAAACCACAGCCTCCTACTTCTCTGGTTCCTAGAGTAGGGCCGTTGAGGAGAAGAGAAGCATATGCCTACGGCAGAAAGAGTCTTCCCATCTTTCTCACATATGGTGTGCTTTTAACTTTGGGTCCAAACAGGGATAACTCGTCAAATGATGCATTGACAAACGATTTAAATGGCTCGGCAAATTCACACAAGCATATCCAGGTGTGTCTCCTGATGGCTACGCCTAAACCCGCTGCTCTTATTTTCCCTTCAGATGCATGAGCAATTAGCCTCATGGACTAATTGGAAATCGATTCAAGGGTGTCAAGCTGAGAGGTAACCTTATCTCTGACCCCTTCAGCTACTGCACATGCAAAAGTGTCTGAAAGCTCGTTGATCAGATCTCTCTGCAACCTAGTGAAGTCTGCCATATAATTCAAGGACCAGAGTGTAAAAGTCAATGAAGCATATTTCACGTTTCCCAAACCTATCCATCATCCCAGACTCCTCCTTAGGAGGATGGATAGTCAGACTTTCTTCTGCAAGTTCCTTTTTGGTGTCTACCACTATCAACACGGCATCTACAGGAATACCCTTGGCCCAATGTTGCTCTTTCTTCAGGGCAGATAGAATCCAGTCAGGACTTTTTGGAATTGGTTTGATAGAGTCAGGAACTTTCCAAGCCCGCTGAGTGATTAGTTTAATAAGTTAGTCAGCAGGTGGGGAGATCCAAGATGTGGAGAGTTGGGCATGAAAAGCCTCTGGGTATACAGATTCCTCTCAGGAAGGCTGGAGGGAAGTCCATCCACCCCTCTGTTTCAGGATTGCTGGATGTCTGTGAAGGAAACTTCATCAGGGGGTGACCTAGGGAACCTTCCCCTTCATCAAAATCAGTATCCTCTGTGAAAGACTCCTCTGGGGAGTCTAAGTGCTTCCTCTTGGACTTTTTCTTCGCAGGTACCTCTTTGGTGGGATGCTCTGGAGAGGTATCCAAAGAAGAAAATTACCAGAGTGGATCACTCTTGGGGCCTTTGTGCCCTATGTCTCAAGGATGAAGCTGGAGGAGGCTCAGATCATGGGGATTGACGAGATACTTGGCTCGACAGAGATGGCAAAGACTGTGGTTCCATAATGGACAAAGCCTTCCCCATGATTCAAAAGGCAGGCCCCCTCCCCGAAGAGGGATGTGAGCCTGGAAACAAAATAGACTCCTTCAGAGCTGTGGTCCCACTGCATACAGAGAAGCTGCCTCTGAAGCAAAAGCCAGGGTCGAGCTTACGAATGCCAAGGCACCAAGGAGCATGGAAGGCTTCAAAAGGATCGAAGTTGAACCTTGCCCTTCAGAACCAGCAAAAAGCCTCGATCCCGGGAGGTCTCTGGTTCTGACAAACCTGAAGATCTCAAGGCAACCATCAGTGTCAAAGAAACCCTAACTGGTACAGAGGCAGTCAGTGCCAGAGGCTCTAAAAACTCAGCTGGCGTCGGAGGAATCTGAGAGGCTGTCAAGGAAGGACCAGTTCTGGAGCCAAGTTGGCTGGGAACAGAGAATGGAGATAATCCCCTTGCCATCAGGAGCTGGTCAACCTGTCTCATGTCAGACTCGGACAGGCTCTTAGACCGAACACGGGAAGATAAGGGGGACCCAAGGGGTCTCGCTTCTAGAAAAGGTCTGGGGGGGGACGGTCAGCAAGTGTGTCTACAGATGGCAAATAAGAAGTTCTTGGAAGTGGAGAGTGCCTAAATAATATACACAGAAAACATGCCCATCTGAGTTGGGCGTCTTCCTGTTACATTTTTGACACCTCTTAAAGCCATAGGTGCCCTTAGATGACTTATCGGCCATACTTAACAGAAAAGGCCTAGCTTTAACCCCACACACACACACACACACACACAGGACAGAGACACAGAAAGAATCTTTTTTTTTTTTTTTTTTTTTTAAATGACAGGAAAGGAAGAAGAAATTACCAACAGTTGTAATGAAGATTACCCTGAGGTAAAGACAGAAGGAGAAAGTACCAACGATGGTACGTTAAACTACCTAAAGGTAGAGGGAAAGGAAAAAGGGGGAAATAGTAACACGCACACAAGAAAAGAGAGAGAGGAGAGCAGGTAAAAATGAGAATGTATAGAAACTATATAGGAAATAAAGAAAATATACAAAATATAGAAGACTTACAGTACAATAATGCTAAAGCTCAAGAGATAGGACGGATGTGTCTGACACCATAAAGTGGCAAATGAGATCTGGGGTAATTTAGTCAAAAGCATTATGGGTAAAGCCTGGCTCGAGAGTTTGTGAGGCATGAGCTGAAAAACAGTAGAGTCTGTTCCGAGGCTCAGAACTGAGCCCACAGTCAAGGATTATGTGAAGACTGAAAACATCAGCTGCATTAGTTTCCAGATCCATCAGTAATACAACATTGTCTCTTTTTTTGGAGAATCTTTGCAAGGAGATTTTTACACAGAAGCTTCTTAACTCGACATAAAATTGGTCTGATATATAAAAAGGATAATATTAAATGTTATAGATGTGAGAAGGCTTCAGATACAAACTGGATTCCCATGATACTAGAATGCAAAATGGTCATATCATTCTGGATAGACTTTAGAGACTTTGCTAAAGCTTTATGGCTGGATAATGGTATTACTACTAATTCACTGATACAGTAACACCCCAATTGCAGGTTCCATTCCAAAAACACAAGTGCCTCTTCTCTGATTCTACTTGCAATGGCAAGGAACGTTATAATTGTAAACTGGAAATGAAAAAACACCCCATCTTTTGCAGAATTTATTTCTCTTGCCAAAAATTTTTTTAATAGAGAAATACAAACTGCACATGCTAGAACAAACATTACTCAATGACTTGTCATGGATAAAACTTAAAAACCTTTTGGAAAAACATTAATGTATGGAACATATTTCTGTTATGAACCCTGTATATAAAGAAAGTTATGTACTCACCATAACGTTCCATGTTTGTAGTCCATCTCGCCCATCATTCTTATACATGGGTTTGGAGCCAATCATCGGCTCTGACTAGGACGATTACAAAGCTCAAAGTCTCTCAGTTGGCTCGTGGCAAGGTAGGTATCCCATAGTGCACTAGTAAGAATCCCCAGATCTTGTTTGCTGCTAACTATAAAAGTGATGGAAAAGTTTTCCACAAGGATCAAATAAATGAAAGGTATCTGCCCTACAAAAAAAAAAAAAATGCTATATTGTCTCCAGATCCTCCAAGGATACATGGATTGGGGTTAGGTGGGTGGGTTCGTAAGAATGAAGGGCGAGATGGACTACAACGTTATGGTGAGTACACAACTTTATGTTCTGTAGTCCTATCTCACCTTCATTCTTACACATGGGACAGCATCCCTAGCACCTTTTCCTCGGGTGGCTCACGGGAATATACTCCTAAGAACCGTGGAACCAAAGGAGGCTCTACCCCTTGAGGCCAAATCCAATTTGTAATTAATAATAAAAGTAAGAGGGGTAGCCCAAGTAGCTGCTGCACAAATACTTTCACAATTGGGACTCTGTCTTGAAAAGCAGCAGATGTGGATAAGGACCTGGTTGAATGAGCCTTAATTTTAAACGGAAGTTGCTTGCCACTGGAAGAGTAAATAAACGAGATACAGTTAGAAATTCAATTTGAAAGTTATCTTACAGACTGGCATATCCATCCTAGTCTCAGAAAAGGATACGAACAATTGGTCTGATTTTTTTTTAAGTTCTTTGGTTCTATGTAGATAGATCCTTAACTGTCTATGAACAACAAGTTGATGGAATTTATATTCTGCCCCGTTTGAATGATTAGGAAAAAATACTGACAGTTCAATAGTTTGATTCAAATTAGATTGAGAGCAAACCTTGGGGATGAAAGATGGGTTTGTACGAAGGGAAACTCTGTCTCTATGAAAAATCAAGTAAGGAGGTCTGACTGATGGTGCTTGTAACTCTGACACTCTTCTGGCGTATGTAATAGCTACTAGGAAAATGGTCTTCCAAGACAGAAACTTCAGTTGACAAGAATGTGCGAGTTAAAAAGGTGGGGAAGTAAGTTTAGACAAAACAAAATTTAGCTCCCAAGGAGATACAAGTTACTGAAAAAGAGGTCTTAGCAAAGTAGTACCTTTAAGGAAAGTTTTACACAATCTGTGAGCCATGAGATTAGGCTAATGTTGTCCCAAATGAAAAATGGGAATCGCTGCCAGTTGAACTTTGACTGTAGCAGCAGCTGATCCCTGATTAAAAAGCTCAGTTAGGAATTCTAACACCAAGGGAATGAATGCTGTATAAGGATCTACATTTTTCTCTCTTGCCCAGATAGAAACACTTTTCCATTTGCTAGCATATAATTTCCTCATGGAAGGTTTGTGGGAAGATGTGAGGATATGGGTAACTACAGGTGAAAAATCATGAAGCCTGACAAGGGATGGAAGTGGAGCAGGCACGCTGTCAAGTTGAGGGTGTGGAGGCAGGGGTGGAGGGTGCCTGACGTGTGTCAAGAGGTCTGGAACTGGGTCCAGAGTCCATGGATCGTCTAAGAGAAGAGGCCCGAGAAAGGGGAAACAAATCTGACGAGACCAGTAAGGAATGATAAGAATCATTCTGCTTCCCAGGGATTTTGCTTTCTGTATCACTTTCGATATGAGTGGAAAGGGGGGAAATGCATAAAAAGGTCCTGGAGGCCAGCTGTGAACAAGTGCATCTCTAGGTATCTCCCCTGGAGGGGGGTAAGGGAGAAATAGCTGCTACATTTGGCATTGATTGGATTGGCAAACAAATCGCAGCAAGACTGTCCCCATTTGCGGAAAATCTACTCCGTGATTTTCTGAATCAGAGACCACTCGTGAGGCATCTGAGCTTGTCAGCTATTAACATTGGTTGTCCCCGGGATATGCATTGCTACTAGAAAGCGCTGGGAAGATATTGCCCACTGCCAAACACAAAGAGCCTCTCAACATAGGGGGTAAGATCGGTTTCCTCCTTGCTTGTTTAAATACCCTACTACTGACATAGTCTGGTTGGATTGCTATCGTCCCTAGAGGATGAAAGTCATGAAGTGCTTGCAACGCTAGTACCACTGCTCTCATTTCTAGGACATTGATATGCAGGTGAGCCTCGTGATCTTGCCATGTGTCTGGGACAGTCCTGCCTAGATAATGCCCCCCCAACCCTATCTGGGAGGCATCCGTGGTCACAGTAGCAACTGGTTGGCGAGGAAGGAAAGGTGTTCCTGTCGTTAGTTGATCGGGCTGACTACACCAACGAAGGTCCGTTTTGCAAGATTCCATTATCAGAATATGAGATAGAGGCAGTTATTGAAGAGACCACTGGGAAAAGAGTAGCCATTTAATGATTTGCATATGTAGTCTGGCTAGTGGAACTAGAGTTATGGTAGAAACCATGGCCCCTAAAAGTTTCAGCACTGTCTTGGCTTTGACTCTTTGTTGAGGAAGTAGGGTGTACATCTGTTGTCTGGGATTTTGGATTCTGTCTGCGGGAAGACAAGCTCTCATGCTGACTGTGTATTTCTGTGCCTATAAAAGTCACATATTGAGAGGGCGACCAGGCAGACTTTTCACAATTTATCATAATTCCTATCTGGGTGCAAAGCTGGATGGTTGAGTCCCTGGGTTGTATAAGTAGGTGCCTGGTGGTGGCAGTGAGGAGCCAGTCATCCAGGTACAGAAACACTTGGAATTCAAGACGTCTCAGGTGAGCTGTCACTATCACCATGCATTTGGTGAACACCTTGGGGGCTGTGGTGAGACCAAAGGGCAGAGCAAGAAATTGGTAATTTCCCAGCCGGCAGCATAAGTGACTCCTCAATGGCCTGTCCCTTTTGATGTGGTAGTACGTATCTTGGAGATCTATGGAGCACATCCAATTGTCTTTCCCTAACAGAGGGAGTATCGACTGCACAGTTACCATTCGGAACTTGGACTTCTTCACTGATTCATTCAATTTGCTGAGGTCCAAAATGTGCCTCCAGCCCCCCATTCGTTTTGGCACTAAAAAGAATCTTGAGTAAGTTCCGAATCCTATCTGGTCTGCGGGGCTGGTTTGGATGACTCGCTTTGTAAGCAACTTTTGAATTTCTATGGTTGCTTGATCCCTGTGATTGGGTGGAACATATGGGATCTTCTTGGTGGTATGAGGTGAGAGAAAAAAGGGTATGGAGTATCCTCTGGTGATTATTCTTTGTACCCACTTGTCTTGGGTGATGTTGAGCCAGGCTTCTGGATATAAAGATAAGCGATCCCAGATTGGCTCCAGAGAAGCACAGTCGGGCCCCACTTCAGGAGCGCTGATAGGGATGGCCACAAAAAGAATCGCGGCCACCCTGGTTTTGCGGAGCCCCACCCCTGCCTCTAGGGCGATGTCTACCATTAGATCCTCCTCCTCTGCCTCTGAAGGAGGAAACACCCTGTGCATCCGGGAAAAATCTCTGGGATTTCTTGAATCACATTTTTCTGCCTTGCTGACCCTTGGGGTATGGTCTAGAAGGGACGGAAAAATGTAGTCCCACAGTAGAGAGAGCTTTCCCTTCCTGCTCACACCTGGTGAGTGTATCTCTTACCTTTGGTCCAAACAAAGAGGAACCATCAAAGGGGGAGTTGGTAAAAATAGATTTGAAGGGCTCCGCAAAGTTACATAAGCGCATAAGGGAAACTCCTGAACCCACTTGCCCTGCTCGCTCCATCTGCTGCATAGGATATCAGCCTCATGGAGGAGTTAACAATGGAGTTTAAGGTGGACAACTGAGCAGTGACTTTCTCAGGGACTCCTTCAGTTGATGTACCTTGGAGAGCATCTCCTAGTTCTTTTAGGAGATCTCTTTGAAGCCTAGTAAAATGGGTGAGGTAATTCAGCTGAGAGTAAAAGCCGCTGAAGAGAAGATACGCTTCCTGTGTCTGTCCATCGTTCGAGACTCCTTGTTCTGTGGATGGACAGATGTAGATGTCTCCTTTAGTTCCTTCTTTGTGGCCACCGCCACCACCATGGCATCTACAGGCACACCTTTGGTCAAGAACTCTTTCTCTTTGGGGGCTGAGAGAAATTTGTTGGGTCTTCTGGGGACTGGCACCACGAGTTTCCCACACCTTTTGACTAACTAGGTCTAGGAGCTCATCCAAAGGTGGAAACACCCAAGAGACTGAAGGTTGAGACCTGAAAGCCTTCAGGTACACTGACTCCTAATCACAAGGGGTGACAGTGGGCCAGCCACCTCTCAGTTTTAGGATCTCTAAGATATCTACAAAGGAGATATCATCAGAGGACGACCTATGGGACCCTTCTGAATCCTCGAGGTCAGTGTCTGAAGTGATGGACTCATCCGGGGAGTCTACATGCTTTCTCTTGCAAGTCCTCTTTTGAGGGGGATCTTGAGAAGTGTATTCTGGGGAGGTCTCGGAAGACTAAAGGCCACCCAACGGGGACTCCTGAGGCTGCGGTTCTCTGCTGCAGAGAGAGAGATGGTGCTGAGACACAGGTCAGTGCTTGAGAGGGAAGAGCATCGGTACGCTTGTGCGGAGCTGATGACCTAGACAACACGCTCCACATCATCTCGAACGCAGATCTCTCTGGCTCAGAGGACAGCCCCAGTTCAGAGGAAACAGAAATAGCCCTCGGTTCCAAAGCGATCAGCTCCGAGATGGATGTAGGATCTGAGCTCAACCTAGCCGAAACACCGAGAGGTAGGCTCGGCACCGAAGATGTTCAGGTCCAAGCGTGCCTGACAGGGCCGACTGGTGAGCTTCAGCTCCTAGACACAAAGGACGGCGCTGATGGTGCTGGACCGGAACTCTGCTCCGAGACAGATACTAGGGGTGCTGGGAACTGAGGGTTCCACAAGTGGCACCCAAAGCTCCAGCTCTGAAGGACCAACATGGCTCGGAGGAGGAACAGCAACAGGGAGAATGGTCTTAGATGGCTCTGGAACCCACTGGGTTGGAGCCAGCAACAATTTTGGTAAAGCAGATGACTTCAAGAGTCTAAGCACTACTCTCTCTACATCCTCTTCAGAAAGGCTCTTGGAAGATCTGGATGACAGGGTAGGTGACCTAGATCTTTCCAATATGGGAGATCATAAGGTTGGGGAGACTGGCTCTGAGGTAATTTCTCAGTGGTCGGCTCTGAAAAACTTGGGGCTGATACTGCAGTGTCAATATCTATAATCTCGACTGGCTCCAAGGGCTGTGGAGCCAAAGAGGTAGAAAGCTTGTCCAAGATCAAAACTTTCTGAGGAGGTCCAGACAAAATAGTCGGTACTGGAGATTGCCTCTTGGCTGACTTAACCTTCTCTTTCTTTGAGGAAAGAGACTTGGAGTGAGAGGATGAAGAACCGACAAAATCCTCCTCAAAGGAAGGCTTAAGGAGACATTTCAGAATTAACTTGTTCTTCCTTTCTTGGAGAACTCGAGAGGTGAAGGAGTGGCAGAAAGAACAAGTTTCCTGAAGACGAATGGCGCCGAGGCAGTAAACACAATTACTATGCCCATCAGTTATTGACATCTTTTGAGAGCACTTAAGGCACTTTTTAAAACCCAAAGGTTTATGATCTTTAGACTCCTTAGACATGTCTGACTACAAACACTAACACTATCAAGGACAGAAATAGAGGACAAGGTCCTCTAACTTAAATGGGTCTCACCCTGCAAGAAACATAGCACACAAAAAAACAACTGAGGACTAGGACCTCTAACTTAAACAGGCCTAACCCTGCTAAGGACAAACACACAAACAGGCGAGCAAAAAACAGACGACTAGGTCCTCTAACTTAAACAGGCCTAGTTGTCGAAACACGGGGAAAATAGCCAAGTCAGAAAGGGTACACAAACCGTAATTTTAAACCATAGGCTAAAAACTAGCCAATAAGAATAGAAACAACACTGTATACAAGAAAAAACTATTCCAGTTGAATACAATAGTAGACGAAAAGGTCCTGACGCAAACGCGGACCTGCGCTAATAGAAAAACTCAATCAAAAAACTAGCACACAGAAGAGATAGCACTTGGAGAACAAAAACAGACCTAGAAAAAACAGCCAACAAGTTCTCAACAAATAACAGAAAATAGCAAGTAACACACAGCTATTCACTACCTAATAATAACTATTGCCTAAACTATGTAAACTAAGCTATATAATATGCAAAGATATCACTAAAAGCAAAAATAGTAATGAAAATATTCAACGTAGCCATGGCCAAGAAAGAAGCACTTCTGAACTCATAGATGTAGCAAATGAGATCTGGGGATTCTTACTAGTGCACTATGGGATACCTACCTTGCCACGACCCAACTGAGAGACTTTGAGCTTTGTAATCGGCTGAGTCGGAGCAGAGGATTGGCTCCGAACCCATGTATAACAATGGAGGTGAGATAGGACTACAGAATATAGTTTATTTGTATTAGTTTGTTTTGTTATGTTTTTGATGTTTAAACCCCAATAAAAAGTTAAAAAAAAAGAAATGAACCTCATACCTGCATTCAAAATGGAGAGAAGAGTGACCAGTTGTGACTAAGATTTCTTGTAGTTTTCCAAGGACATGGACTCGGAAAGGGTTTTTGAAAGTTCTTTAGTCAAACTTCACTGCAGCCTACAGAAATGCGCCAAGTAGTTGAGGGACTGTAAGGAAAAGATTACAGAGTCAAAAAATGTGCTTTCCAAATTTGTCCAATGCCCGGCTCCTCCTTTGTGGCTGCTGCCACAATCATGGCATCAACAGGAATTCCCTTGTGCCAGTGTGGCCTGTCTTTGGGGGGGGGTCAAGGAATTTATATCAGGATGACAGGGAATGGGTTCCACAGTATCCAATTCCTTCTACACCTGCTGAGAGACTAGATCTATAATTTCATCCACCAGGAAGTCACCCAAGATGTAGATGGGTTAGACCAAAAAGCTTCCACAAACATTAACTCCTCCTGGGAAGGTGAATCTGAGAACCCTCCACCTTTCTGCTTAAGGATTTCTAAGATGTCTTCAAAGGAGACATCTAGTGGAGATCTTGGGGATCCCTCCCTTTCATGGAAGTCAATGTCTTCAGTTTGAGACTCCTGAAGGCCGTCTATTTGTCTCCTCTTGCACGTTCTCTTATGGGGCACCTCTTTAGTGGGATGATCTGGAAAGGTATCTGAAGAGGGGGGGGGAAGTCCTTGAGGGAGACTTTCTGGACACCCGAAAGAGCCATTTGTCCCTCTGCGATAGGTCTGAGAGGATCAGAGCTTGGACCTAATGGCGGCAGGGCCACAGGATCTGAAGAGAGAGTAGCCATGTCTCTCCAAAGGCAGAGGATCAGGAGAAGCAATAACTGGCTGCACAGGACCTGAGGCTCCAGATACAACCATGCCCTGCCGCTGCTTGGATCCCTGCCTTGAAAGGGGAGTTGGACCCATGCTGTTCAATGCCAAAGCCTCAAGGTGGAGATATGGCTCCGACAATCTCCAAGTGGAACCCAGATCCCCAGATCTGGCGCCAACACTTTGGTTCCAAGACTCATCCTGGTCCAAGGTAATAAAGTGCCAAACAAGTCAGGGAAGCTGTCGGAGTCGAAGACCTAGTTGTCTTCATATTCAACCCCAATACTCTTAGGATTTTCAGATCCAAGGACTCTGAAATTACTGATCAGATCAGAGAAAGAGAAATCACAGTATGGGAAGCAGAAGGGAGGCTCACGGATCCAATGGTAGACAGACAGGATGAACTCTATCTGAATCTGAACTCTGAAGAACTTCATTATCTATCCACTTCAGCTTCAGAAAGGCTCCTGAAAAACGTGATGGAGGGTATGGTAGATTGGGGCACAGACTTTCTCCTCAGGGTCTCCTGAAGGAAGCGAGAATGGAGTAGAGGGGAGACAGGTTCTAGACCAAACCCTGGGGACCGCATCCTTGGATATTTAGAAAAGGAAGGTGTCAGGTCTGAGGATGTCAGACCTGACTGTTTTCACTTCAGAGCCAAGGCTGTGCAGGATGGAGACCACTTTCTTGATTCTGTCACCTCTGATTTTCTTGATTCCTTCACCTCTGAAGAGGCCTTTGATGTTTTAGCAGAGGTTTGACCACCTGGAGCAGAGAACAGAAGGTGGTAGTAAGCCCTTTAAGACCAGCTTTTTCTGACAGCTGTTAAGGACTCTAGAATTAAACCTATGCAAATGGAGCAGTCTGATTCAAATGTTTAACACACAGACAATAGACACATTTCCGGTGGACATCAGAATTAGGGATCTTGTGTCCAAAGGAAGTGCATTTCTTAAAACCAGTTCGCTTGTCAGCCATAATGCTAAGAAATATATAAAAATATGAGAGAGAACAACCTTGGTACTTTGAGAGCCAACCTAGGTAGGAAAAAAGAGAAAAGAAGAAAGGAAACCAAGATTAAAAACTCTAACAGTAGAAAGCTCATGAAACTAGGTAAAGGAGGAACAGGTGATGAGGAAAAGGTAAAACTATAAGACAAAAGGCAAGTAAACTGTACTCACTGAAACAGGAAAATACACCTCAAAGCTCTGTGATAAGGATCCGTGTCTGTAGTGATATTGTGGCAAAAGAGATCTAGGGTATTGCAGGTTGACCAGTTCATTATGGGCAATGGGAGGAGCTCAACAGTTGGATCTGAGAGTTTTGTAAATGTAGCCGAGATGGATCTGAGGTCGGATCAGTAACCCACTATTTGAGGAAAGAATGAAAAGGAAATCATCAGATGCAACACAAAGCAGGAAAGCTGCAGCACCAAGAAAATATCAGTCTGGGACACGAATGTGATATAAATCAATTTGAGGAGGAAGGAGTGTAAAAATATATAAATATTTGGGAAATGATGAAGGATCAACAATAAAACATGAAGAAATGTGATCAAAATTTGGTAAAAAGAAGTTGCGTACTCAACATAACCTTCCATGTTTGTTGTTCACTATCTCACCTTCATGGTTGCTGTTTGCATTTGGAGCTGAATCTCAGCTCCGACTCGGCTGTACACCAAAGCTCGAGAGCTTCTACTGGCTCAGGGCTATAACCTATCCCCATTGTGCTTAGCGGCTGTTCCAAGATCTCTTTTGAGGGAGAGCACTCCCTATGATGACTAACAGACAAAGAAAAAATATATTGGTCATAAAGGTAAAAGGAAAGCAAGATGGGAATCGGACCATATTTGCCAATTGTAAAAATTCCTCTAGATCCTCCAGGAGGGGGATAGCAGGGTGGGACGCAAGAGTGAAGGTGAGATACCGGACAACAAACATGAAATGTTATGGTGAGTACAAAACTTCTTTATATTATGTTGTCCTATCTCGCCTTCATTCTTGCTGGTTGTAAAGAGTCCCCAGCACCTTTCTCTTGGGTGGCTCAAGGGAATAAACTCTTCAGGACAATGGAACCAAAGGATATCCTGTTCCGTGAGGCCACATCTATTTTGTAATGAGAGATAAAGGTGTGAGGACTGACCCATGTAGCAGCAGCACAAATTGAATCCAATGGAAGTCTTAACTGAAAGGCAATGGAAGTAGACACTGCTCTAGTTGAATGTCCTTTCACTTTCCCTGGCAGTTCTTTATTATGAGATTGATAAACATATTTAATAGTCTCAGTAAGCCATTTGGACAAAGTACCTTTTGAGACTGCGTGGCCTTTTTTTTTTCTGAATAGGACACAAACAATTGATTTGACTTTCTGAAATCTTTTGTCCTGTGTAAATAAAAGCGCAATTGTCTATATACATCCAATTGGTGAAGCTTATATTCTGCCTTGATGCTATAATTAGGAAAAAACACAGCCAATTCTATAGATTGGTTTAAATTTGTTTCAGAACAGACTTTTGGTAAGGAGGAGGGATTTGTTCTGACGGAAACTCTATTGTTGTGGAAGATCAAACAGGGAGGACGGATGGATAAGGCCTGCAACTCTGAAACCCACTTAGCTGAGGTAACTGCTGTTAGAAAGAGTTTTCCAGGATAAACATTTTAAAGAACAAGATGATGCTGGTTCGAAAGGGGGAAGAATCAACACTGATCATACTAAATTTAGATGCCATGGGGGAGGAGGTTCTCTTACAGGAGGTCTTAACAGGAAAGTACCCCTGAGGAAGGCCTTGCATAACTTGTAAGACATTACACTGGATCCGAGTTCCACAACATGATAATTAGATATAGCGGCTAGTTGAACTCGAATAGTGGCCCCCGCTGCTCCTTGATTAAACATTTCTGTCAGGAATTCCAAAATTGCAGGTATAGTGGCTGTAAAAGGATCTATGTGATTTTTGTCCACCCAGCAAGAGAACCTCTTCCATTTGCTTGCGTAAAGTTTCCTAGTTGTCTTTTTGTGCGAGACCACCAAAATGGGGAGTACTGCAGGGGATAATTCTGGAAGCCTGGCTAAGATTGGAAGTGGAGAAACCAAGCTGTCAGCTTGAGGCTATGAAGGTCAGGTGGAGTGTTCCTGATTGATGTGTCAGAAGATCCAGCACTGGGTCCAGGATCCATGGATCCTCCTGAAGGTGGGGCCAAAGGAAAGGGAACCAAATCTGACGAGGCCAGTATACAGCAATGAGGATTAACCTGCGACTCAACGACTTGGCTTTCTGAATAATTTTTGGAATCAAGGGAAATGGGGGGAAAAGCATAAAGATGTCCCGGGGGCCAATCGTGGATGAGTGCATCCCTCAGTAACTCTCCCAGAGAGGAAATGAGGGAAAAGTAGTCGCTGCATTTGTAATTGAAGGGAGTGGCAAAAAGGTCATAGCAAGGCTGGCCCCATTTGCGAAAAATTAAATTTGCAACTTCCTGATTCAGGGACAACTCATGAGGCATGAGAATAGCTCTGCTTAGCCTGTCTGCTATGACACTGGATTTCCCCGGGATGTGTGCTGCCATCAGAAAGCATTGAAAAGGTATCGCCCATTACCAAACTCTCTGGGATTCTCGACACAGGGGATAGGATGTACCATACCACCAACATATTGTCTGTCTGAATTGCATTAGTCCCCATGGGAAGAGAATTCTGAAATGCTTGCAATGCCAGAAACACCACCCTCATCTCTAGGACACTGATGTGCAAATGGTACTCAATCTTTCCAAACCCCTTGGACTGTCTGTCCCAGATAATGCCCCCCCCCCCTATCTGGGACGCGTCCAGTTACTGTAGCAAATCTGAGTGGACTGGATCCACCAAAGCAGATCCCTCTTGCAGGAGTCTGTAATGAGAATCTTGTGAGACATGGGTAACTCCTGTATGGACCACTGAGTGAAGAGTAGCCACTGTAATGTTCACATGTGAAGTCATGCCAGGGTGATCTAGAGTTATTGTCATTGCCATAGAGGACCTTGAGGACAAATCTTGCCTGTACTTTTTTCTTGTTGAGCAAGATAAGCACTTGACTGTGTAACGTTTGAATCCTTTCTTGAGGCAGTTTTGCCAACATGTCGTTTGTGTTTAAATCTGCACCTATAAAGGTAATATGCTGTGATGGCAACAAGACAGATTTTTCTGCATTTATAGTAATGCCTAATTTTGAGAACAGATGGATGGTGCAGTCCTTAACTTTGATTAGTAGCTGCTTGGTGGTGGCAGTTAGGAGCCAGTCGTCTAAGTATGAAAACACCTGGAATCCTTGACATCTCAGATGAGCAGTGACTACTGCCATGCATTTGGTAAACACTCTGGGGGCTGTGGTGAGTCCCAAGGACAGAGCTCTGAACTGGTAATGACTGGCTCCCAGCAGGAAGTGTAGAAATCTTCTGGAGCGACTGTCCATCTTTATGTGGTAGTACACATCCTGAAGAGCTAACGAGCACATCCAATTGTCTTGTCCCAGAAAAGGGAGTATAGACTGCAGTGTTACCATCCGGACTTCGCCGACTTGTTTAGTCTGCTGAGATCCAATATGGGTCTCCAATCACCTGTATTTTTTGGAACTAAAAAGAACCTTGAGTAAATTCTGGATCCTACCTGGTCTACGGGGACTTCTTGGATGACTCTCTTTTCTAGCAACGTTTGAATTTCTAGTGTTGCTTGATCGCTTTGACTGGATGGAATGTCTGGGATAAACTTTAATGGATGAGGTGAACAGTGAAAGGGAATGTTGTAACCCCTGGATATAATGGACTGTACCCATTTGTCTCGAGTCAAATTCACCCAGGTTTCTGGGAACAGTGATAGCCTTCCCCACACTGCCTCAAGGAGTGGACAGTCGGGCCTCCTTTCAGGAGTACTGGAAGGGCCAACCAGAGAAAGTATCTGTCACCCTGGATCTGCGGACCCCCTCTGCCACGTGGATGGCATCTTCCATTGTTATTTCCCCCTCTGCCCCTGAGGGAAGGATCACCACGAGCGTCAGATAAGGCTCCTTTGGATTTCCGGAACCACATCTTTCCGCTCTTCTGACCTTTACAGTAGGGTCTGGTAGGGGTGGAAAAAGAGACTTCCCTGGCAGACAAAGTCTTACCATCTTGTTGGCTCCTGGTGAGAGTTTCACTTTCGGCCCAAACAAGGACGAGCCAAAGGGGGGTGTCAATGAAGGAAAATCTGAAGGGTTTGGCAAACTAACAAAGGCACATCCAGGAATGTCTCTGAAGAGCTATTCCTATGGCTGCTGCCCTTCTCACTCCATCAGCTGCATTGGAAAAGAGGCGCATGGAGGAGTTAGTGATGGAGGTTAAGGTTGCAAGCTGAGAATTAATCTTATACAATAAATCCTGGGCTGTAGCACCTTGTAGGGCATCTCACAGCTCTTTTACGAGATCCCTCTGAAGTCGGGTGAAATGTGGTAAATAATTCAGCGACCACAAGGTAAAGGCTGCTGAAGAGAAAGTATGCTTCCTGTACCTGTCCATCTGCAAGACTCCTTATTCAGTGGATGGACAGATGCAGAAGTTTCAGCTAACTCCTTTTTTGTGGCTGCAGTCACCATTGCATCTACTTGGAACTCCCTTAGTTAGGTACTTTCTGTCCTCTGGGGCCATAATAAATTTATTTGGCCTCTGCAGAATGGTGTCCACTGATTCTGGTGAGTCCCACACCTTCCGACTCACTACACCCAGAATGGGGTCGAAAGGTGGACACCCCCAAGAGGTGGAGGGGCTTGAGCCAAATGCCTCCAGGTATACAGACTCCTCTTCAGAAGGGGAAAGGGACTTCCAGCCACCCTTCTGCTTAAGGATCTCCAGGATGTCTGAAAAAGAGACATCCTCAAAGGGCAACCATGGGGACCCTTCTGAATCCTCCAAGTCAGTATCAGATGTGACAGACTCAGGGGAGTCTACGTGTTTCCTCTTACACTGTCTCGTCCAAGGGGTCTCCTCAGGAGGATGTTCCGGGGAGGTATCGGAAGAGGAGTTTCCACCCATTGGGGTTTCCAGGGGCACTGACTCTACTCTGGAGGTGAGGGAGGGATGATTAAGAGGTGGACACCAGCCCTTTTTGGGGAAGAGAGGCTGTGGCCGAAGGTGAAGCAGACTCAGTGGAGAGCACAGTCTGCATCACCTCAAAGGCACCATGATCTTAGGCCGACAGACTCCGGTCCCGAGGGGCCGGGAGATCTCTCCGGCACCAAGGAGGGTGGCTCCGAGGCTGATTTGGTAGCTGAACTCACCTGAGCTGAGGCACAGAGTGGGAGTCAGTTCCGACATGGGTCCGACTCGACCCCCCCCCCCCCCCAGAGCTGACCAGGGAGTGTCAACCCCCAGATCCCTCAATGGAAGACAACATCGACGAGATTGGAGCAGACGTGAGAGCCGAGATATCAGGAGTGATTACTAGCTCTGACAGTTCCAGCACAATGACTTCCATACTCTCTGGCTCTGAGCACGTCCAAGTCAGAGGAGGAATCAATGTTATCTGAGGTACAGTTATCGGCTCCATGATCCCATGGACTGGGCTCGAGAGAATTTCTGCTAGGTACCGGGTCCGGAGCAAACTCTTCACGACCCACTCCACATCATCATCCGATAATCTGGAGGATCGAGAGAAATGGCTTGATGATTTGTGGCTACCTGCCACAGACTAACAAAGGAGATGGCGGCACCGAATGAACAAATTCCAAGGATGGTAACGACTCCTTTTTCGGCACCGCAACGGTTCCGAGGAGACAGATGGAACCGAGAGAGGACCAGATTTGTCAGAACCGATAACTTTCAGATCAGAGGATGCTGTATCTTTGAAACTGCTTGATGGCTCACAAACAGGAGCCTACGAAGCAGCCTTTTTAGACTTATCCAGTTTTGAGGTCTGATTACCTTCTTCAACTTTCAACAAGCCCCTTAAAATAAGCTTATTTTTTCCTCTCCTGTAAGACCCTTGCACTGAAGGTATGACAAATAGAGCAGGAGTCCTTAAAATAAGCTTATTCTTTCCTATCCTGTAAGACCCTTGCACTGAAGGTATGACAAATGGAGCAGGAGTCTTGGAGATGGACTGGTCCTAGACAGTAGACACAACTTGTGTGTCCGTCTGTTATAGACATTTTCTGAGTGCATGAATCGCACTTTTTAAATCCAGATTGTTTGTGCTCCTTAACAGATTCTTTAGACATGCTTACCTGTGAAAAATATAAACTAGAAAAGGCTTTTTTTTTTTTTTTTACAAGAAAAAATGGAAAGGATAGGGAGGAGGAGAAGCCTCTAAATTAAATGACAATCTCCCCTAACCCGAGGAGATGCCTCTAATTTATACGGTGTCACCTTAAGGGAGGAAAGAAGGTGAAAGAATCCTCTAACTGAAACGGATTCTTTAACTAGATAAGGGGAAGCGAGAAAAACAAGGCCCAAAAGGACAGCCACAAGGAAAATATAGCCAAGAATATACAAACACACAAAAAGTCACTATACTAAACTGGGAAAGGTAAACTAAGTAGTAAGTTTTAGGAAAGTTACCAAAAATAGTGTATAATTCTAAATTTTACTAGCCTGAGCCAGTGAAGACAATCCCGAAGCTTCAAGCGGCAAAAGATATCTGGGGAACAGCCGCTAAGCACCATGGGATAGGTTATAGCCTCGAGCCAGTAGAAGCTCTCAAGTTTTGGTATATGGTCAAGTTGGTAACGAGATTAGGCTCCGAACCCAACCAGCATAAATGACGGTGACATAGGACAACATAGCATGGAATATTTTAGAAGACTAAAATTAATATTGAAAACAGCCTGACATCTAGGAACAAAGTCCAAGCTATAAACCAAATTGCTCTTCCTGATTTAACTTAGTGTTGGGGTGATTGCCTGGCCCCAAAAGGTATTGAATTGGTAGTACAGAAGAACAAGAAAAATTCTTCACGCTTATCAGATGATACATAAAAATCAGTGTATACCAAGATTATGTATCCCTCATTCTGAAGGAGGTATGGGCCTCCTCAAAATTGAATACATGTATACATCTGCAATCATAGGACTGCATACATATGTGTTGATCTCAACAGATCCAAACATAGTGAAAGTTTTAAAAATGAAAAGAACACAGCTAAGATAACTTTTCTGCTTAGTTTAGCAAAAACATATCTGTGTCAAGCAGGAATGGAAACCAAACCAAAGCAGACAAAAATCAGACAGCAAATGAATGTGAAAAAAAAATGAAAGAACAAAGAGAAAGATCACGAGAAGGAAGAAATATGGAAAAGGCATAATTATAGTTCCAAGTACAGAAGACTCATGTTGATCAGGATTTGAATTAGGAATGGTTAAGGAGATTACAGTGTTGTACATACTGAGAGACAGAGTCATAAAATACCACGATTTGCAGGCAGAAATGAGGGGAATGTGGACAGTTCCTATATTTATAGGAGATGTGGGTCTATTAAAAAAGGTTATGTTCTTACCATAACGTTCCATCTGTGTTGTCGATCTTCATTCATTCTTGACTGTTGGGGTCTGTTCCAACCTTCAGAACTGACTGGGCCACTACATCAAGCTCGCGCCACACAAAATCTCTCAAGCCAAGGGTACCCATAATGTCCATCTTCCTTTTACTTCAGCTCGAGTTTGCCTATTATGAAGAAAAACATGGAAGCTCTGTCTGAGCAACAACCCTATTAGAACCCCAGGACTAGTTCCAAACCTCCAGGAGACTGAAGGAGGAGGCAGGAGGGTGGGATGTCAAGAATGAATGAAGATCGACAACACAGATGGAATGTTAAGGTAAGAACATAACTTGTTTATCTGATGTCAATCTTCATTCATTCTTGACTGTTGGGACAGAGTCCCCAGCTACTTTAGATCCTGGGAGGCCTTAAGGAAGGATATTCCTGAGCACCATAGAGCCAAATGATGCTCTTCCCCTGGAGACCACAATGTATTTTTTAATGAATGATAAAAGTATGAGGAGTAGCCCAAGTTGCAGCTGCGCATGTGTCTTCCATGGAAGCTCTGTAAAGGAAGACTACTGAAGTAGAAACAGATCTAGTAGAATCAGCTCTTTTGTTGGTAAGTTGAGTTTATTCTCACTGTAAATAAATGTAATTCAGTCTCTTAACCATTTTGATAAACTGAATTTTGAAACTGGTTTTCCCAATCTAGTACCAGAAAAGGATAGAAACAGTTGGTCTGATTTTTTCCACATGATTTTGTTCTGTCCAAGTAAAAATATAATTGTCTGTGGATGTCCAACAATATGTAAGCAATATGTAAGCAATACTCTCCTTTATTTGAAAAATTTGGAAAGAAGATTGGTAAATATATGGTCTGGTTGATACTGGAGTCTGACACTACTTTAGGAAGAAAAGAGGGATTAGTTCTGAGCAATACTATTGGTGAAAAATGATGTATGGATGCTTCACACACAGCTTGTTAACTCAAATTCTCCTGGCAGATGTGATAGCTACCAGGAAGAGGGACTTCCAAGATAAAAACTTGAGGTCACAGGTGGCTGCTGGCTCAAAGTGCTGATGAACTAAACATTCAAGACCAAGGTTAGATCCCAAGGCACTACAAAGATCTTTGAAAGGTGGTTTCAAATGTAAAGGGCCCTTAAGAAAGGTTTTGCAAAGATGGTGAGACATCAAAGAATGATCACCAAATCAGTTATGGAAATTCTAAATGGCAGCTAAGTGAACTCTAATGGTAGAAGTTGAAGCTCCCAATTGAAATAAGGTGGCTAAATATTCCAGGACCTTATCGACCGGAGCCGCGAAAGGAACAAAACCGTCTTTATCCGATCAAATACAAAATCTCTATTTGCCAAGATAAACTCCTCTGGTGGACGCTTTATGAGAAGCCAAAAGTATCTTTTGCACTGGGGAAGAAAATTATTTCATCTGGCAATTACTGGAAGTAGAGAAACCAATCTGTCAGTTTGAGGTGTTGAAGACTGGGATGAACCAAGCCCTGAGGTTGAGACAACAGATCTGGATTTGGATCCAGAGTCCATTGGCAGTGAATTGGGTGAGACCAGAGAAAGGGAAACCATATTTGATGGGGCCAATACGGTGCAATGAAAATTACTTTCCTTTTCAACTGTTGGGCTTTCTTCAGAAATTGGGGAATTACAGGGACTGGTGGGAAGGCATACAGAAGACCCAGGGGCCAATCACTGAAAGGTGTATCTCTTGGGGACTCCCCCCAAGGGGAGTCAAGGGCAAAGTAGCCATTGCATTTGTGGTTTATGGTAGTCTCAAACGGGTTGCAGCAAGGCTGACCCAATCGACGAAAATTTCTTGTCGCTACATTGGGATTGAGACACCACTCGTGAGGTAGAAGGATACTTGCTTAGCTTGTCCACAATCACGGAGTTCCCTGGGATATGTGTTTCTATTAGAAAGCAGTTGGAGATGATTGCCCATTGCCAAACTCTTAGAGCTTCCCGACAGAGGGTAGGATCTGGTCCCCCCCCATTTATGTACCAGACTACTGATATATTGTCTGACTGGATAGCAATTTTCCCCTGAAAGAAGGGCAGACTAGAATGCTGCAATGCTAAAGCACTGCTCTTAGTTCTAGGACATTGGTATGAAGATTGGTCTCGTGAGGGGACCAAGTGCCTTACACTCCCTTTCCCTGAAATTGCCCTCCCCCATCAGGAAAGTGTCTGTAGTCACTACGGCCTTGGGATGAGTGGGGTAAAAGGAATGCTCCATAAATTCTCTTCTGGCTTCATCCACTAAGATAAATCCTTCCTGCAGCGGTTCGTTATCAGGATTGGATGAGACATTGGGTGAGGTAACAGTGACCATTGTGACGCCAGGAGCCACTGAAGCCGCCTCATGTGGTACCTCGCCAGGGGGACTAAAGTGAATATTGCTGCCATGGACCCAAGAAGTTTTAGAACTAGACAAGCAGGAACTTTGTCTTGAAAGAGTATCACTTAAAATTGCAACCTCAACTTTAACAGTCTGTAAAGAGGAAGGGATGCCACGCAGGATTTTATATTTAGTTTTGCTCCAATTAATTCTAGATCCTGTGTGGGAGATGGTTGTGATTTTTTCTGTTGATTGAAATGCTTAAGAACCAAGCAAGGTATAGAATGTAGTCTAAAGTGCAAAGCAGCAGATGCCTGGTTGAGGCAGTGAGGAGCCAGTAGTCTAAATATGGAAACGCACGGAATCTCTGTAGCCTTAAGTGAGCTGCTACAACTGCCATGCATTTGGTGAACACCCTGGGGGCTGTGGCAAGACCAAAGGGCAGTGCTCGAAATTGGTAATGACTGGCTCCTAGCTGGACGTGGAGATATCCTCTCGAGCATTTATCCATCTATGTGGTAATATGCTTCCTGAAGATCTATGGATTACATTTAATTGTCCTTCTCCAGAAAAGGAAGGACAGACTGAACAGTGACTATTCAGAAGTTTGTCTGTTGGACAAATTTGTTCAATGCACTGAGGTCTAAGATTGGCCCCCAGTCCCCTGTCTTTTTTGGCACTAAAAAGAATCTGGAGTAAAATCCAGATCCTATCTGGTGTGGTGGGACTGCTTGGATGACTCTTTTTTTTTGAAGCAGCTTTTGAATCTCTAGTGCTGCTATATCCCTCTGACTGGGTGGAGCATCAGGGATTTGCCTTTATGGTTTGGAAGAAAGACTGAAGGGAATATGGTAACCTCTGGTAATTGTCTGCATGCAGGGATCCGATGATATAGAGTGCCAGGCATGGTGCAGAGAAAATCTTCTCCAGACTGCTTCCTGAGGTAAGCAATCGGGCCACTGCTCAGGAGTACTGGTAGGGTTGTCCAGAAAGGGAATCCCTGGAACCCTGTTGTGCAGACCCCCCCCCCGCTACAGAAGGGGCGTATTCCCAAACAGTTTTCCCCTCTGCCCCAGCAGGGAATGCTCACCACGTGTGCCAGAAAAGGCCCTTGGGTCTTCTTTAACCACATCTTCTCACTCCTCTGATTCTTCGAGTAAGGTCTTTGAGGAGTGGAAAAATGAATGCCCACAGCAGAAAGGCTCTCTCCGTCCTTCTCACATCTGGCTAATGTCTCTCTGACTTTTGGGCCAAATAATGTAGTAGCATCCACAGGAGTGTTGACAAAGGAAGACTTCAAGGGGGGTCTACATAATCACACAACTGCAACCAGGCATGGCGCCTAATGGCAACGCCTATACTTGCTGCTCTGGACGTCCATTCGGCTGTAAGTGCAATAAGCTACATAGACGAGTTGCAGATAGACTCTAGGGTGGCAAGCTGGGAGGAACCTTATCCCGGCCCTTGTCAGACACTGCTCCTGTCAAAGTTTCTGAAAGCTCAGTTATCAGATCCCTTTAGAGTCGAGTGAAGTGTGCCAAGAAATTCAAGGACCAAATAGCAAAGGTCAATGAAGCAAAGACCTGCTTCTCAAATCTGTCCATCATCTGAGACTCTCAGTTTGGAGGATGGATAGTTGAACGCTTTTCGGCAAGTTCCTTTTTAGTGACTACCGCCACCACAATAGGATCCACTGCTAGACCTTTCGACTAATGGGGCTGATCCTCAGGGGCTGAGAGAATTTTGTCCAGACTCTGGGAGATTGGCTGTATGGTGTCAGGAGCCTTCCATGCACACTGCACGATGAGTTTAATTAGTTCAGCTGCAAGTGGGCTCACCCAAGAAGTAGATGGCCAGGCATGAAAAGCCTGCAAGATGACAGATTCCTCAGAGGATGGGTTTGAGCTTCCAATCACCCCTCTGTTTCACAATTTCCAGGAACTTCAGGGGGTGATCATAGGGGTCCTTCTCCTTCATTGCAATCTGTATCCTCAGTGACTGATTCTTCTGGAGTATCCAGGTGCTTCCTCTTGCAGGTGCTTCTCAGGGGGAAGATCTGAGGAGGAATCCTAAGAGGGGGGGGACTTGCAGTAGGGTATCTTGCTGCTCTTATGTCCACTGTCCTAAAGTAGCAGATTGTGACAGCTGTGAGCCAGGAGGTATAAAAATGTGGCACTTCAACAGGGATGGCACCAACCGTAAGCCTGCTAGGGCTCTCTCTATAATCTGGAAGCCAGGCCTACCTGAAAAAGAATGGGAGCCCGGAATAAAGAAATAACCTTGGAACCAGGGTCATACCCTGCTCCGACAAGCCCCCCCCCCCAAGAGTAGGAGCAAGACAGGACTTGTAACTGCGAGGGCACCAAGAACCAGACAGTGCAGTGGAAAAATCGGAGCTGATCTAGGGATCCCAGAGCCGGCAGCCAAATCTTGGTCCTGTGGGTGTGATGGCTCCAATGGAGCCAAAGACCACAGAGTTGGTTCTGGTACCAAGGTGAGATCCACCATCAGTACTGAAGTAGCTGGCACTGGGAACGTCTAAGTAGCGGACTCCAAGACCTGCGAAGAGGTTGAAGGAGGAAGATACGTGGGAATCCTGGGAAAATAAACCTTGACTCCAGGTGGGAAGGAGATCCAAGAGGGAGCAGGAAGACCTCTGGCTGCAAAGAGCAGATCCACCAATCTAACCAAATCCAGTTCCAAAAGACTCCTGTAGGAATGGATGGACATTCCTGAAAAAGATTCCAGTCTTTCTATGTAGGGGCTTAACTGTTGACCCAAAAAGGGATCTACCAATGAGTATCTAGTCCTGGGGGTACTTAGTATCTCGACCTTCACCACCATGGTCTGCTGAACAGAATGTTGCTTGGCAGGGGAAGATGGAACCAAAATATTTAAGGGGACCACTGTCGGTGCCGAAGAGGTTGACACCGAAGACAAGGTCGGCGCTGTAGGTGTCTGGGTAGTTTCAATGATACAGTGCACCATGGGAGATTTAACCAGTTTCAGTGCCAGATCAGAAGTCAGTGCAGTCTTTGGAACTTTAGGCTTTAGTTCTGATGAATGAGTTGAAACCTGAGACTTTGGAGTCTTACATTCATGCGCCTTGGGGGCAGATGGTACTGAATTAATCCATTTTTTGATTCAGTCTTTGTAGATTTCGAAATCTCCACCTCTGAGAGAGCTTCACTAAAAGGGCATTTTAGTAATCCCTTAAAAATCAGCTCGTTTCCCTTCTCTTCAAGAAATCAAGCACTGAAACCCTTGCAGAGTTGGCATGGAGGCTGGATTTCAAGATGAGGGACACCCAAGCAATAAACGCATGAAAGATGCCTATCGGAATTGGGCATATTCCTGCCACAGTCCCGACATTGTTTGAACCTGGTGGTTCCTGCTTTTCTGCCATTTTTCTAGTCAGAAAATGGCATGCCCACACACACAGAGACACAATCACTCATCAAACAGTAAAGTTAAAGAATAAAGTTTTTTTTTTTAATATACTAACAATGGTAAGTGAAGGTTACCCAAAAAGGAGGGTAAGAGAAATTAAGACTGAGGGGAAAGGAAAAAGGATACCAGCAATGGTATCAATGAATTATCAACAGGTAGAGAGAAAGGAGGGGCATATACCAATGATGGTAAAGTATTTTACCTAGAGGTAAAATAATGGGATAAAGGATAGCTACAGAGTCACTCACAACCAACGAGAACCTTAGAAAATAAGAAAATGAAGAAACTAGAAGAAATACATAGAAAGATAGTTATATATAACCAAAAAGTGTTAGCACTTAGTTGGGAGCACGGCTGGCATGTCTGATTTTCTATGTGGCAAATGAGATCTGAGGTAAAGGGAACAGAGGCAGTACGGGTAGCCTTAGCCTGAGAGTTTTTGGTTGGCGCAAGCTTGATGTAACGGTCAAGTTGGTTCAGAGGGTCAGAACCAAACCCAACAGTCAAGTATGAATGAAGACTGACATAAAATTATAACTTACTGTTTTATTTAAATATGCCAATACATGCAACTCTCTATGAACTGCAGGAGTCGTCAGTTTTGGGCACATTGTGGGTGCTGTGAAGAGCACTTTTATTTAACATCCAAGACTGAAACAATACTAATTTCATACATTTTTTCATCGTGCTTTACTTAGGAATGGAGTCCATTCCCATCATGGTATTAAAACCCAAGAGACTTGGAGAAATGAAGTCAATAAAAAACATAATTAAAGCTAACTAAAACACTTCTAAAATGGATGAGCACCTTCTTACTTCAATAGCATCTAACCCAAAGTGTGTATAAAAGAACGGTATGAACTCGAATAATTATTTTGAAAGGGATAAGGGATTGATATTAGCATATCGAATGGACTAAACAGCAAAAGCTATTTAGTCGATCCGATACTGTTGAAATGGCAAAATAGTGGGAATCTCCTCGGACGTCCCCTGTCCAACTGGGAGTATTGAAGGGAGGAATTCCCCTCCCGATTTAATGAGGGAATGGGGTGTAGACCTTCTTGTAGTGATTTTTGTCTTTGAAGGG